>NC_056731.1:1466044349-1466046849 GCF_019279795.1 Protopterus annectens
TAGCAAGAGAGACTCAAATTATTTTAACTTATCATTTCCTGTACTTGTTTGTAAAAGTTGGTACCATCTTTCTTTCTCACTCAGCTATTAGTCACATAGCAGATTACTTCCAATATTAATATGAGTATTTTCTCCTTATGACAACAGCTAAGGGTCTATATTTTACTCACTACCTTGGGCTGAGAATGCTGCACAGGATGGATGCTGCCTTTATCCTACATACTTATATCCTCTGATTATAGTAAATGTTGTTTTAAGCCATAACAGTGTTTCAAGGCAGGAGGAGCCAAAGGGTATAAAAGTTACATGCCAGATATCTGTTCTCATTTAAAGTACTTTATTGTGGTGATGAGTAGGAATAATTTATATGTTTTAAAGTAAAGGATAAAGAGAAATAAAGAGGTAAGAGAGAAAGGAAAAACAAACAAATAAATATAAGAGAGTTTGCAAAAAGGAAAAATGGGAACCATAAAGATAAATGTAATAAATGAAAGGATAAAGGGTAAGAGGAGTGGACAGTGAAGGAGTCAAAAGATAGAGGAGAATAAGAAAGGGAAAGAGAAAGTGGATTTTATATATATATATATATATCTATATATATATATATATATATATATATAGATATATATATATATATATATACACACACACACACACACACACACACACACACACACACACACACACAGTTCTACTTTCAAATCCCAACTTCCCTACAGAATCCTGAGATGACAATATCAAATGCTGACTTTACCGTAAGTTGAAAATTTTGTGTTAAAATTCTGAAATATTGTTGATTGCTAGTGAAATGGCGTACTAGTTATTTGTGAGCTATCTCTTTAAGATTTAAGTTTGTGAAGGGAAAGAGTATTGTGTACGTGAAATTTGGAACGATGAGTCATTGGTCAAGTATGTGAGTATACATAGTGTTATGAAGAAAAGGTAGCTGTCTATTGTAGGGTAGGTTTAGTGTTTGTAATCTTTTTGTATTAGGCAATAGGTTTTTTGTTGTGTGTGGACAGGGAGGAAGAGTTATAGGTAGTTGTTCTTATGCATGTGTGTTAGTGGTTAAGTGTTCTTCACTGTTGCTTTATCAAATATACAATCACAACTTAAAGAGACTAAAGGTAAATATAATATAAATGAGAAGTCAATATTAAAAGTAATAGAAAAATCATGCTCAGCAAAATAGACTTGAAACTTTGATTTGGGACTATCATTCCATTTAATATAACTACATTTTTCTTTAATAAAGTCTTCACACTTAAACTTGACTTCAAGGAGACCAACGGCTTTTCTTGCTGGTATCAATGTTTTAAACGTCTAAAAGTAAAATATGTTCAACAGCTTATAAATGATTATGATTTGGATCTTCAAGATTAATTACTTTTTACAGAATATTAAAATACAAGCTCAGAAAAAAATGTTTTTTTTTTCCTTGAACATACATGTCTAAAGAAAACCCTAAACTAAGTTACCTTTTCTACCACATATTATTCAAGACATCTAAGGTAGAAACCTTATTTCTAAATTATATAAAATTCTGATATAGTACAGCACAGCACAAATTTAATTGAAAAAATGTTAGAAATATATAACATTGGATCATAACTCTTTACTCGATCAAGAGCAGAAACACAAATATTAAATTCTATTAAAATAGATCTTGGTCACAATATTGGCGTATATTTACTTGGACTTTTATACAACTATTTCCTAACTCTAAATACAATGGCCAAAATAAATAAAAACAGCACCATTAAATATTGCAGATGTACCAAGATTTGTAATGCAGATCAGATGCATATATTTTTGACTGTCCTTTTTTGAAACACTTTTGGAATTCCATAAATGAGTTCATGAAAATTTTATGGTTTGATCCTTTTTCTTTAACTATGTTTTTAGTTCTATTTAATATAAATGGTAATCACAAGTTGTATAATGAGAATCTCTACCTGCTCTGGACTATTTTGGCAGTGGCATGGAAAAGTATCACTAAGCATTGGAGATCAATTTCACCATCATACTTTGAAGAATTTTTTACTTCCTTAAAAGAAGCAGCCATAACTGAGACTAAAATAAAGGAAAGTGGGTTATTTCCTAAGACACCTGTCAAGAATCCTTGGATAAAAGTGTTATCTCTAATTAATTTATTCAGGAGAAATCTGCCTCCTGAATTTGTTTCTCAAAATATTTATTGTTTATATAATTATTTTATGGTGTACTATATTAACATTATTCTATGAAGTACAACAATTTGTTTTAGTTAATATCTCATAGGCATGTTGTATTTATTGCATATAGATTTTTTTTCCTTTGGAGAAAAAGACTACTTTCTTTTCTTTGCAATTGCGTACTGCTATTTGCAATGGTATTAAATGTACTTCTGCTTATGTGTTAAAAACCTAAAATGTTTTTGAAGAAACACACATGCACACACATTATATATATATATATATATATATATATATATATATAGAGAGAGAGAGAGAGAGAGAGA
>NC_056731.1:1466051849-1466191849 GCF_019279795.1 Protopterus annectens
ATATATATATATATATATATATATATATATATATATATATATATATATATGTATATGTATATATATATATATATATATATATATATATATATATATATATATATATATATATATATATATATATATATATATATATATACACATATACAGTAAACACTATGGGCAGGATTCACGAAGGCTTGCACGGAGTCTAAGAGTAGTGTAAGACTCCATGCAGCCTTCACGATCCAGAACAGCCCTAAAGTCCGTGTAAGTGACCAGCTAAAACGTCTCTTACACGGAGTGGGCGTGGATATGCTAATCACCTCACTTGCATGCAAATGAGGTAGATTAGCGATCCAGGAAGCCCAAAGCAGCCCGTGTAAGAGCCGTTTTAGCTGCAGAAATGTACTCAGTTGACAACTGAGTACGTTTCTGCAAAAAACACAATGGAGCAATGTCAGCTCCAAATAAAGTGTGCATATGTGTCAGGCAGCATGCCAATGGCCAAATATGTGGCCATTGGCAAGGTACCCCAATGCAAATATAAGAAATAAGTATTTTTTTGTTTAAACGCTGCGCAGCCCCGCACAAACGGGCTGCGCTATATAAAATGAAGGTTATAAACCCACAAATGTGGGTCTTATGCAATACATGGATTTACAATGCAGGGACCAGCAGAGCAAAAACAACATGGCCACCGTTTAGTGGTTGCTAAGGTGGGAAGCTGAGTCTAAGACATGTAACTAAGCATTAGTAGGCAATCTGATGCAAATGAGTGTTAGGATACTGAATTCCACTGTCACATAGCAAATGAGCACATTCTGAGTAGTGTAAGATTTACATAAGGGGGAGGAACAGAGTAGGAGATAGATGACATCACAGGGGGTAATGGCAGAAAGAAATGCAGTTCATTGGAGGTCAGTGTTACATGCCAGATGTCAGACACATATCATGGAAAAGAGGAGTGCCACAACATAAGCATGGGAAAATCAAAAAATGGAAGGTGTACACTGTTGCCTACACCAAAGTTTCCTGCTGGGCATGCATGCGCATGTGTGCGCACCATGAAGCGCAAGTAGGACAGTGTGCGCGCGTGTAAGGCAGACTGAGCATGTTGGAGCCTGTTGGCAGATGTTTAACACTGTTTGCACTGGTGTGCGTGCGTTTTAACCCGAATAAGCAGATTCTGAACCGTGTAAGCATGTGTGTGCGTGTGTAAGCCACCGTGAGCGTGTTTCTGCTGGTATGCATGCTGCTCCCCCCTGAGGAAACAGAAAGGAAAAAGGAAGCAACAGAATTCGTAGGAAGCTAGCAGGGAATACTGCTGGAGCTAGCAGGTGAAAACAATTAGAAGCAGGCAATTACACAGGCAGAATAGTAGCCCAGCCCAGCACTTAAAACTCTGCAAACAGCAGTGCAGGATGTTTCCCTCAAGAGACACTGCAAGACAGGAGTAAGCTATTAGAAGTGAAAACTGAAAAAGCTGAACTCAGAGCAGAAATGTTAGGGGCTGCCATAGCTGTCATAATGAGACATAGGTGACTTGCTGAGGGTGGTGACAATGCAGATGGTGCCAAACAACCCACAGTGAGGAGACGGAGAAGAGTGTACAGGCCCAGGGTCACCTACCATGGGTTACATGAGCTGGAGATAGTAGAGTGCTATAGAGTGGACAGTGAGCTCCTGCAGCAAATAGTTGAGCTGTGCAGGCCACGCCTCACACACAGAACCAACAGAGAGGAGCCCATCCAAGTGGAAACCAAGGTATGTGTTGGCCTAAGAATACTAGCAACATGTACCTTCCAAAGACCAACTGGTGATATGATGGTGATATCACATGCATCAGCCTCCAGGGTACTGCACCAGTTCCTGGATGCCATGTCAGCACATGTCGGTGATCATGTATATTTCCCCAATGCACATGAGGTATTGGCCAGCAATATGCGTCTCTTCCAGCAAATAGCGGAATACCCTGAGGTAGTGGGTGCAATAGACTGCACGCACATACGCATCAAAGCACCAGCTGGTGAGCGGGGTATGGCCTACATTAACCGCAAGGGCTTACCCTCCATCAACTGCCAGGTCGTGTGTGATGCCCAGAGCATAATAATGAATGTGTGCGCTGGCTGCCCTGGGAACTACCATGATTCCCACATCTGGCATTTGACGCAGCTGTACCAGACATTTGCCAATGGGGACATCCCACACGGACACCGGGTGGGGGATGCAGGTTATGCACTGGAGCCGTGGCTGATGACACCCATCAGAAACACACACACCTGAACAAGAACGCCATAATGAGGCACAGGCACAAACACGTAATGTAATAGAGCATGTGTTTCGGCTGCTCAAGTCACGGTTCCGGTGTCTGGAGACATCTGGTGGAGCTTTGCAGTACACACCAACTACATGTACCCAAATTGTCATGGTATGTGCTATGCTACATAATATGATCTTGCGAAAACAGCTACAGCAAGACCAGCATAGGGCTGGGCCAAACAGCCCCCCACCATTGCCAAGGCCATCACAGGCAGAGCGTGACTCGGAGGAGGAACAACCTGAGCCTGCCCCAGTAGGCAGAAGGAGGCATGCCCAGTATGCCCTGGCCTTGGCAAAGAGGCAACGCATAGCACATACACTGGCTCAGTAGGAACCCTGGGAATGATACACCCTCTGACTCACTCAAATAATAACAGGGATGCCTAAAATGACATGACCTGCTCACAAACATGTACAGGGAGAGTAATATGCACATCCAACAGAGGCAGCCCTGCAGCACCACCTGAGGCATGAATGCCATGTGTTAAGTAATGTAACACCATGTACTATATGCACACCTGAGGACCGTGACTAACATCCTACCCTCACCAAGCATCATGCCACAATATGACAATGAGATGATCAATTGCAATAATTGGCTGAAGTATTGCAGTTAGTCAAAGGTGATCCAATGTGTGCCAGCCTGGGATGACATGCTGAGCATGACATGATGCTCCACCTGCTAGGACTGGCGTGCACCTATGAGTGCAGGCCGTATGGATACTGGCAAAGGCTGTTGTTACCCACAGCGTGCCCTGAATAGGTAAGGCTCAAAACACAAACCTACCTCCATAGGTATCAGAAGGGATAAGAACCTAGATGTAATGCTACCCAATGCCAGAAGTCTAAACAGCAAGATGCATGCAGTCTAAACTCACCCAGTATGGAGAATGTTGATATCTGTGCTCTAACAGAAAATGGGGTCAAGGCTCACAACAGCACCCTAACACTACCAGGTTACACCTCATACTATGCTGTACAGCCTCAAAACATGGAACAAGCTACAAAAGGAGGGTGACTAGCAATAATTGTCAAGGATAACCACACCCCCATGTTGGTACAACAACAAGAAGCAGCATGGACTAGCCATGGTCAAGTAACAGTGACTAAAACTGCCTCCCAGTTTATAGCCTGCTACAGACTACCATCCCAACACCAGGAACTGCACCTGGCCTATGTTGGAATACATGAATATATCAAGTCCTCCAAACCACATTATATTGGGTGACTGAAAATACCCAGACATAGACTGAGAGCATTATACTAGCTCCATCACTGTAGGACAAAAGTTCATAGAAACCATAAACCAAAATGCCCAGGAACAATGTACCACTCCCACAAGAGGGGTAAGCATACTGGATGTGATAATCAGCAACATGGGTACTGGATGGCAAGATGAGAAGTGTATTGCTCACTGGTAAGACCAGACCATAGAGTAATCACACTGGATATACACATCCTGACCACAGTCCCTGGCCAGAAAACCACAGTGAAAAATATGTGTAAAGCAAAAGTTGTACTCCTCCAAACTGTTGTGGAATCCATTAAAGGACCTGTGCAGGTGCAAAATATGGGCCACACCTCAGAACCTGTTATACAGGCATTCCATGAACACTGCCAGGAATGCTTGGATTATGCAATCCTAAATTAAAACAAGACACAATGCCATACACGCAGGCATCTGGCATGGTGGACTCCAGCCATCACCAAACCATGCAAGAGAATGAGGAAGCTACTACATGATAGAGCAAACATAAAAAAGAAGTAATCACTGATCAGTAGTATGGCAATAAAATATGTCCACACATACAATCCACTAAGGCCAGCTACAACAAGTTGAATCTGTGAATCTTGAGGCAATGTTACACCTGCCCCAATTACACAGACAACCCTCAACTCCCCCCAAGAAATACAAATATATGTGAGAGATGCAACCATTTATCCAAACTGGAGGCTGAGCTCCCTCAACTCAGTACTCCCAAAACTAGTCAGGAGGAGAAGGTAACCACGCACACCACAAACCCAGTCCCACATAGAACTATCACAACTGCAAACCAAAGACATAAACACAGAAAAACATTCCCGGAGGCCCGAATTACAAACACACCACACCAACAGAGGCCTCCAAAGCAGACACCCAATCAAACAACCTCCAAACATAGCACATGCAACACATAGTACACAAAGCTGGAGAAACAACATGCCTGATACAGTTGTAATAGGTGACTCCATAGTGAGACACGCTGCTGTCCCGCACACCAGACTGAACAAGGGAAAGGGTACAGTAAGCTGCCTGTAGGCTGCTACAATACACCACATAACACAAGTATGCAGGTCACCCCAAAGCAAGTAGAAATATGATGCAGTCATAGTCCATGCTGGTGTGAATGACCTGAGATGTACCTCCCTGGACTACATGAAAAGAGACATAGATGAGCTCTCCGATTATGTAGTCCAGGTCAGTATGACACTGACCATTTGCAGCATCCTACCCTCACCAAGAATGATGCCACAGTACAAACACAGAATGATCAGTTATAACAAATGGCACAATTACTGGTGTCATTCCAAGGAGATCCAATGTCTGTCTGCTTGAGATGTCATGCTTGACAAGCCACGCAGCTGTTCCAGGGATGGCTTGCACCTGTTACCCCTGGGTGTCTGGATATTGGATAAGGCTTTTGCCACCTCCATAGAGCCTTTCGTAGGCAAGGCTGAAAAGACTAACCCACCACCCTAGAAAACATAAGTTGAAAGAAACATAAGGGTAATGCTGACCAATGTCAGATGTGTAAACCTCAATATGCATGCTTCCGAGGCCCTCCCCAGTATGGAGAACATCGATGTCTGTGCAGTAACAGAAACCTGCTACAAGCCTCCTGACAGCACACCAGCACTACCAGGTTATACCACATATCATGCGTTATGGCCCCAAAACCTGGAACAAAACATAAAAGGAGGGTGAGTATCCATATTCAGCACAGACACCCATACGTCCAGGTAACTGACAATGCACAAGGCATTGGAGTCCACCCATGTGCAACTAACCGTAGGCAAGACTGCTGTACAGTCTGTAGCATGCTACAGACCACACTCTCACACACAGGAACCCCACCCAGCCATCCTGAAGACACTGGACAGTATGAATGTCCCACCAAATACCAAACAAGGTACTCACAAATTACCACATAGGTGGTAAACCATTATGTATGGAAGGAGTAATCAGGGACCTAGGGACACAAGTGGACAATAAACTGTTATGTGACACTCACATTGCCAATGTGGCTAGGAAGACTGTCTATACTGGACACCGTATCATGAAAGGATTCACATCTACGTCAACAGAGGTCATTGTGCCCCTATACTGTTCTCTTATCAGACCCATAATCTAGTACAATGCCTCATTTGGGATGTACCTTACCTGACACCTGCAACAGTTAGAAAGACCTCAAAGGTACCTCACCAAGAGGATAAAGGGTCTCAAATATATGTCATATGCTGCCTGGCTGTAGACACCCCAGCTGAATGCAGTCACATACTGCCTACACAGAGGCATTGTATGTCTGTTGTACAAGGCCATGTCCAACACAGGAGTAATGGACATGCTCCACCCCAGAAAACTCAAAGCCATCGGAGCTGTGAGAGTGAGAGATGTCAACCTCAACACATAATGAAATAGGATGTGCTGGAGGGACAGATACATAACCCAGAGGCTCCCCACACCCTGGAACAGAATCCCACTCCATCTTAGGCAGAGCGCCTCACTGACACTCTTCAACAGGAATCTTGCCAAGTGGATGGATGATCGTAGACTTACACTGGGGGTCTTCACTGTGTCACATCCAGATAGAGGCACAGCAAAGCAAATCATAAATGGCCATAATATTCACATAGCAAGGGGTGGCAAAAGCCACACACACTCTGGCTAGGCTTACAAATGCCCTAGGGTGGATAGCCTAGTATGAACCTATGAACCTATGAAGATACAAATTGTACAGGACACTAAGGATAATCCCAAGGCTTCCTCAACTGATGGTAGGAACCATGTTGGGAATTCACAGATATGCTCTGAATCACACAAATATTACAAACAACATACCAAACACACACACTTATTGCCAACATACATCCTGACAGGTGCAGTGCAAACCCCCCACCCCTCCCCCAGAATACAAAATATCTATCCCAGCAGATTGCTGGTCCCCTGACATTGCAGATGCTGAGGTAACAGCCAGCATCTACAAAGCAAAACACACAGCAGCAATGGTATGAGATGGTGTCCTGGGCTGAGTCCAACATGGACTCCAAGAAGAATGGAATGCCAAATCACACTACTGCTCAATGTCAGCCTTACCACAGGATATGTACCCAAAGAGCAGTGTACAACAACAGTGGTCATTCTCAACAAAGGTGTTGCCTGAATGGATACTGAAAACTACCACCCCAGAATCCTGAGAAGCTTGGTCTGCACAGCTATGGAAAGGATCTGCATGTACCGCGGACATGAAGATATTGGGGACCTACTGACACCGGACCCTACCCAGTGTGGCTTTCTTAAGTGCAGATCCTGCCCCTAAACATGTTTGACTCATTTGAAACAGTCATTAAGGTCATTGATGAGGGCTATGTGGTCCACACAGCGTAGCTGGACCTTGCAAAGGCTTCCATACAATACCCTACGTGTTCATTATAGATAAGCTCACCAGCTTAAATATAAACCCCTATGTCAGTAGAGGGGTTGCAAACCAGACCAAGGACAGAACAGACATGGTCAGACATGCTGCAGCCATGTCAGACTACAAACCAGATATAACTGGCAACCCACAAGGCTTGGTCCTGGGTCCTCCTTCGTTTGGTATATATGTCCCATAGGTACAGGCCAACATGGAAGGACTGTGTCTGAACATGTTTGCAGAGGACTACAAACTGCCCACCATATCTGACCCTCCAGCTGACACAAGCATCCCACAAAAGGGCCACATAGAAACAGACAACTGGTGCCATAGCCATGTCAGCAAACTAATTGCAGAAAAGTGTATAGTCAACCCCCGTGGATATACAGTAAGTGCCCACCAATTACCACATAGTTGTTAACTCATTACGTACTTAACATGTAATGAGAGACCTGGGGACACAAGGTGATAGATATCCTGCATTGGACAAACGTGGCTGTAGTGTTTACAGAAACATACCATATACCCACCTAATCATGAAGGTTGTCAGATCTAGATAAGGGGAGGTCATTGTGGCTCTGCAGTCATCCTTCATCAGTGTTACAATTGACTACAATAGCCCCTGTGGGATGTACCTCAGCAGGCACCTCCATCAACTGTAAAGTCCCCAACAGTACCTCATCAGGAGTATCAAAGAGCTTGAACAGATGCCATGTGTTGCCTGATTAAACAAACTGCAGCTACACACGCTGCCATACTGCCCACCCAGAGGCAAGCTGTGCCTGATCTATAAAGCCATGTCCAAGCTGGAATCAATGAACATGCTGCACCTTGTACAATCTGAATGGCAGTGAGCTATGCACATGAGAGACCTGAACCCCAGCACTGACAAACATAGGACAAGCTGTACTGCATGATCCATAACACAGAAGCCACCCCCACTCATGAGTAAATTCCCAGTACAGGTTATCCATAGAGTCACTCATCGATTCTCCTCAAGAGGAATCGTGATGAGTGGATGGGAGATGGTAGGTTTACCCTGGGTATCACTGTTATGTCACAGGTAGACGGAAGCACAGTATACTAACCATGACATATGTCATGGCAAACTCCACTTACAATGTGTGTCGAAGGACAAACACACTCTCCGACTAGCATTAGAAATGGCCTAGGGCACATTGCTAGTGTTTGCAAATGTACACCTATGTTGTGGAATACACTACCAATGTTGGACAAGCCTGGTTTAAGTAGTTCATATCTGGACATAATGCAACATGGTCAGATGTGCACAACAGGCCCCTAACCAGGCTGTTGTGCTCACTATGGAAATGTAAAGCAGTGATAGGACTAAAGCCCAGGATACTGTCCACCACAGTGAAAGTACTGAACCAGTACACTATACGGTACTACAGTGTTAGGTCAGTATGAAAAGATTTTGACAACTGGATGCAAAGTATCCCATGCAAACCCTGCAGGCACAGTATAATCCCTGTTGTGTTCACACACAAAGCAGTTGGACAGTAACTACACAACATGACACACAACACACAACCATAAACGGGAGATATTTGTTGAAGTTCACACTCATCCACAAATGTGGTGGGCTGCAGAGTTCAACATATGGAAAGCTCACACTGGGCATGCTTGCACACTTTGATAAATGAGACATATGTCAGACAACATGCCATGGGAAGGCTGAACTGGGCATGCTCACACACTTAGGCCAAATCTCAGTTTAGCAGTTGGCCACACATATCTGGTATTTGTACGTGTTATTCCAGGAACCAACCACATTACATCAATCTGCCCAGTGCACACAGTTAAATGACTACAGAGACATACGTGATATAGTGGATCCCTCCCATATGCAAACATCTTCCACAGATACACAAGCTGTTCATACAAACAGAGAATGCTATGGCAATAAAGACCTGCAAACAGTCTATCAGCAACAAATAATGTGCATCTGACAATTAAACATATGGATGTAGAGGTCAACACTAGGCTGTTTGCCCTAGGGAATGACAGCTTAGCCAGAGTGTGCTTGGCGTCTGCCTCCCCAGTACAGTAGGCTACTGTGCCTCTGTAAAGTAGGTCACATAAGGCACCGTGTGAGGCTAGTGTGCTGTGCCTCTGTCAAGCAGGGACACAGTGGAGATCCCAGGGTTTGAATTTGCTAAGCCACAGCCATGTTGTTGGTGTGTGCTGGAAGAGGATTGCTGAGGACCTCTAACAGTAAATGGGCGTCAATAACAGATTGAGGGGAGCCTTATCTGCATTGTCTGGACGATTTCACTGTCAACACTGTGTCATGATGATTATGAGGGATTGAAGTGTTGTGCTGGTACTGTTCAGAGATGTCCTCCCTCTGTGGGCTACTACTCTGCAATGTATTAGCTCACTCTTTCTGTTGGACAGCTCATATATGGCTGGGGTACATCTGACAGGTGTCCTGTTGTGGAGCAGTCATGGGTATATTTGGGATAGCATGATCAATGCAAACCTTCCACATGCTCATAGAATGCAATTGTCAAGGATTATGCAGAGTGGCCTGTATACTCCCCCAGCATGGGTCCTTTGAAGTCTTCCACCCCAGTCTTCACAAGTGTAAAGTCTGCTTTTGATAAATACAGTTTGTTTGAAGTGACAACCTTGCCTATGGTGGGGATGGGATATGGATGGCCAGGGAAAGGTGGGTATGGTCATATATCAACAATGGTGGTCTACCTGTGGTGTGGAACAGTGAGTACCCATGTTGTAGATGGTCAGGTGCAATATGTATTCCCCCTTGTGGCTGTGGTGAGTGGTTCTGCCATAGCACATGGACTCACAAATTGTAGTGGCTGTAGGGTTATGTTGTAGAGGCCTGAGTAGTTCCCACACACAGTATGCCTGTACCTGACGTTAACAACTGGAATGGTGTATGTGAACACCTGCATATCTTGGCACTGTTCCCATGGAAGCAAAGTGTGTGTCCTGATGTGGGAGGGGTGGTCAGGACTGGTTGTGTTGTGTGTTACAGGTCCTGTGGTCACGAAGCATGGTATAAAACATAACCTGCCAGTGCGATGTGCATATCTGACCCTGACGTAGGTGGCTGCAAATGCATATATATGCTATCCCCCACCTGACAGGTAGTACTAGATGTACATACCTCCATAGAAATAATGATGTCAGCACCCTATAAATATTGCAGGTGCAGAATAGATGCCCAGTAATTCGTATAGTGCGCTCTGCTAATGCGTCTCCCTCAAGTATCATGATATAGTTAGGTAGGGGTTTGAATCCTGCAAATGCTCAGTGTGTGTGTGTGTGGTTGGGTGAGTGGGGTTGGTGTGTGTGCAAGTCTGTGTGAGAGAAATGTCCCTTTTGGCAACTGGAAAAACACACTACAGGATGCACATTCCCCTTTCTAAACACTGATGATGTCAGCACCCTATAAGTATAGCAGGAGAAGCGAAACCTTCCAGTAATGTGAATATCGCTCTCTGCTAATGTGTCCATCTCGAGTGTCGTAACATAGTTAGGTAGGGGTTTGAATCCTGAAAATGCTCAGTGTGTGTGGAGAGGGTTAGTGTGTGTGCAAGTCAGTATGAAAGAAATGTCCGTTTTGGCAACTAGGAGAACACACTACAGGATGCACATTCCCCTTTCTAAACACTGATGATGTCAGCACCCTATAAGTACAGCAGGAGAAGAGAAACCTCCCAGTAATTCCAATAGCGCGCTCTGGTAATGCGTTCATCTCAAGTGTCATAACATAGTTAGGTTCCTGTAAATGCTCAGTATGTGTGGAGGGGGTTAGTGTGTGTGCAAGTCTGTATGAAAGAAATGTCCCTTTTGGCAACTAGGAGAACACACTATAGGATGCACTTTCCCCTTTCTAAACACTGATGATGTCAGCACCCTATAAGTACAGCAGGAGAAGGGAAACCTCCCAGTAATGCAAATAGCGCGCTCTGCTAATACATCCGTCTTGAGTGTCATAACATAGTTAGATAGGGGTTTGAATCCTACAAATAGCAAGTGTGTGGGGGAGAGGGTGAAAGTAGTGTGTGTGCAATTACATGTGTGAAAGAACTGACCCTTTTGCTAACCAGTACAACACACCAGCTGCTGCATATTCCAATCTCTACACAGAGATGATGTCAGCACCCTACAAGTACAGCGGAAGAGGGCAAATCTCCCAGTAATGCAAATAGCATGCTCTGCTACTGCGTCTCTCCCTACTGTCATAGCACAGTTAGTTATGGCTTTGGATTCCAGACATGCCACGTGTGTTTTTGTCACACAGAATGCCCATGTGTGTGGGTTGTTGTTCACAATAATGCATGACATAGATTAAACCAGTAATGGCAATGGACACAGATGATGTATGTGTGTGCCAAATACACATATGTACCTGAGACCTTCAATAATTCCCATGTCTGACGCCTGCCACATGTGAATACATGGTATTTGCACTGGATAACATTATAACTGTGGTCTTCTGTGCGGGTGCTGCATGTGGTATGTGTATATACAGTGTGATATGTAGATGGTATCAACCTAGCAGTGAGGGATACACATCTGGTCTGGGGCATATAGTCTACATGTTGTTGATGAACAGGTGCTGCATGTTTTCACCTGTTGTGGGAGTGGTAACAAGTTGTTCCATAGCAATGCAGTGACTACATGCAAGGAACCTTTCAGCTAAGGTGTTGTAGCTACAGTAATTCATCAGCATTCAGTAATACGTCAGCATTCCTGGAGAGGGTATGATGCCAACCAAGGTCAGGGTCATACCAGCCTGTGCCACATGCTCAGAGAGCCCTTCCATGTTCCCTATTATGTAGTCCAGGGAGGTACATCACAGGTCAGCCATAGTGGCATGGACAATGACTGAGTCATATGTGTCCATGCCTCTGACTGACCTGTATGCTTGTGTTATGTGGTGGACCATAGTCCCCCACGGGCATATCACTGTGACCTTCACCTTGTCCAGCCTGGTGAGCATGACCTCACTGTACCGGACAATAAAGGTACCTAACACAACTGTAGCAGGTGTGTTGTCTAGCTGTACAGGCTGTGACTGTTTGGCACACAGGATTTGTGTGCTATGTGTTATGCGTGATGTGTTCTGGCATAACGTATGCCTGTGTGCCAGCAGCAGAGGTGTCTGCCACTCAGGCAGGATGCTATTCTTAGGCTCCACGAATGGCCCAGTGTGTTCACATGCTTGTATTGCTGTCAGTGTAGGTCTACATCAGACTGGTATTGTAGTCACTGCAGTATTTCATGCCACCTGACAGGTTATGCCAGTACTGGGTTCAGAGTGCTTAGTCCCCAGTTTGGCTATGTGGTTACATCTCATACATGTGTTGTACGTCCATGTGTAGGGGAGAGGGTTGCCTGTGTACATGTGGCAGCTGTGACATTGCCACATGATCCACATATTCCACAACTGTACCATAGAGGTGACTGACAACTGACCTTTGCACATACTACCATAGTATTGTGATTGACATAGTGATTAACAGCACATAGGGCCAATGGGGAACAGGGTACATAGGTTCATAGGTTCATAGGTTCATACTAGGCTATCTGCCCTAGGGCATTTATAAACCTAGCCAGAATGTGTTTGGCTGTCGCCATCCATTGTAAATTTATCTTGCTATGCCCTTTTTTGAGGTTAGTATACTGTGCCTCTGTCTAACAGTGACATAGAAGTGATACCCGGGGTAAACCTACGATGTCCCATCCACTCATCAAGATTCCTCTTGAAGAGAGTCAATGAGGGACTCTGCCTAACCTGGACTGGGATTTTATTCCAGAGTGAAGGGAGCCTCTGTGTTATGAATCTGTCCCTCCAGCATGTCCTATTTATTTCAGTGCTGAGGTTCAAGTCTCTCGAGGGTGTAGCTCGATGGGATTTGGATATTCTGAGGTGCAGCATGCCCATTAATTCCGGGTTTGACATGGCTTTATACATCAGGCACAGATCGCCTCTGAACAGGTGGTATGCCACTGAGTAGAGCTGGAGTTTCTTTAACCGGTCAGCATATGGCATCTGTTTGAGCCCTTTGATCCTCTTGGTGAGGTACTTTTAGGGTCTTTCCAGTTGCTGCAGGTGTCTAGTAAGGTACATCCCAACAGGGGCATTGTACTCAATTATGGGCCTGATGAGGGATGAATAAAGAGGCACGATGTCCTCCCCTGATCTAGATGTGAATCCGTTCATGATGAGGTGGGCTATATAAAATGTTTTTCTAACCACTTTGGCCACGTGGTTGTCAAATGAGAGATTGCTATCAACTTGGGCCCCCAGGTCCCTAATTATTTCTTCTGTACTTAATGGATTACCACCTATGTGGTACTTTGTGGGCACTTTGTTTTTGCCAAAGGGGATGACTATACACTTTTTGGCATCCAGCTTGAGGCCATGGCTCTGGCACAAGTTGTCTGTTTCTATGAGGCCCTTTTGGAGGATTCTTGTGTCAGCTGGAGAGTCAATTATGGTGGCCAGTTTGCAGTCATCTGTGAATTTGGTCAGCCACAGTCCTTCCGTGTTGGCCTGTACCTCCGATAAATATATACCAAACAAGAGAGGTCCCAGGACTGAGCCTTGTGGGACACCACTTGTAACTGGTTTGGAGTCTGGCATGGCTCCAGCAATTCTAACCATGTGGGTTCTGTCCATGAGCCAGTGTGCAATCCATCTAGTGACATAGGGGTTTATATTTAAGCTGGTGAGCTTCTCTAGAATGCCCGAATGGGGTATTGTATCGAAGGCTTTTGTGAGGTCCAGGTAGGCTGTGTGGACCACCTTCCCCTCGTCAATGGCCTTGGTGACTGTTTCAAAGAAATCAACCAGGTTTGGGAGGCAGGATCTGCCCTTAACAAAGCCAAACTGGGTATGATCCAATGTCTGTAGGTCCCCAATATCTTTATTTATGAGGTCCATGATGATCCATTTCATAGCTTTGCAGACCAAGCTAGTCAGGCTTATGGGGCGATAGTGTCCAGGATCCGTTAAGACACCACCTTTCTGTAGAGGGACCACTGTTGCTGTATGCCACTCTTTGGCCACATATCCTGTAGTAAGACTGGGATTGAACAGTAGTTTTATGTTTGGGTGTGGCTCTTCTTGGAGTTCATGTAGGACACAGCCCGGGACACTGTCTGGTCCCATTGATGCAGTGTTTATTGCTTTGGAGAGGGCGGCTCTTACCTGAGCATCTGAGATGTCAGGGGGCCAGCACTCTGCTGGGATAAATATTTGCCCTTTTGGTGTGGAGGGGGGGGGAGAAGTTTGCGCTGAACCTGTCAGCTAGGATGTTGGCAATGCCTGTGGGTTTGGTGTTTCTATTGACATTTTGGACTACCTCTGATCATATCTGTGAATTGCCACCCAGGTTCCTAACATAACTAAAGAAAGCTTTGTGATTATCCTTAGTGTCCTGTGCAATTTTCTCTCGCAGCTGGCCTTAGACAATCTTATGAGTGCCCGTAGTTTTTTGCTAATACTGATCAGTGATGCCTTCCCTTTTTGGGATTTTGCTGTATCATTTAGTAGCTTCCTCCTTCTATTGTATAGTTTGTTTATGGCTGGGGTCCACCAGACAGGACGTCTGCCTTTGGAGGATTGGGTCTTGATTTTATTTGAGATCGCATGATCCATGCATTCCTGAAGGTGTCCATAGAATGCGTTTATAGAGGAATCTGCGGTCTGGTCCATATTTTCCACAGGCCCGGGGGCTTTGAAGGTTTACACCTCAGTTTTGAGGAGTGTGAATTTGCCTTAGAGAAGTTGTTCACTGTGGTTTTCTGGGCAGGGGTGGGGTCGGGATGTGAATATCCAGTGAGATTAGTTTATGGTCTGATCTTACCAGTGAGGGATACACTTCTGGTCTGGAGCATAGAGTCCCCATGTTGGTGATGATCAGGTCCAGTATGTTTTCCCTTCTTGTGGGAGTGGTAACAAGTTGTTCCATAGCATTTGAGTTCATATATTCTAGGAATCTCTGGGCTAGGGTGTTGGAGCTAGAGTCATGCTCCCAGTCTATGTTTGGGTAGTTGAAGTCACCCAATATAATGGTGTTTGGAGAGACTTTCATATTTTCTACTGTTCTCAGGAAGGCCGAGTGCGGTTCTTGGGTTTGGAAGGGTGGTCTGTAGCAGGCTATTACCTGGAAGGCAGTTTTACCCATTGTTAGTTGCACATGGATAGTCTCTGATGCTTGGTGCTTTGCCACCAACCTGGAGGTGTGGGTATCTTTGATGAATATCAATACTCCCCCTCCTTTTGTGGTTCGGTCCAAGTTTTGGGGCTGAAAAGCATGGTATGAGGTATAACCTGGCAGTGCTGGGGTGCTCTCAGTAGCCCTGAACCAGGTATCTGTTACTGCACAGATATCGATGTTCTCCATGCTAAGGAGAGTTTCGAGTGCATGCATCTAGAGGTTTAGACTTCTGGCATTGAGTAGCATTACTCTTAGTTTCTTATCCCTTGTGATACCTATGAAGGTGGGTTTGTCATTTGAGCCTTGCCTAACAAAGGCACTATGGGGGTAGCAAGAGCCTTTGCCAATATCTGAAAGCCCAGGGCTGACAGGTGCAAGCCGTCTCTAGCGAAGCAGGTGGTTCAACAGAAGATGAGTATGTGAGGGTGTAGTGCCTGTGATTAGTTAGCAGTGGCATATATGACTGCTCACGTGGGCAAATGCCAGGTAAGTCATATGCAATGTGTCACAGGCAATGTACATGTGAACAGGACAAACAGTGACGTTCTGTCAAGTGAGACATGGACATACATATAGTAAGATATGCAGATGTCACTAGGAGTACACAGAAGCTCTGTAACTATGCATTGCAGGTGGGATCAGTATTCCAGGTCAATTGCAAGCAAACATGCATGCAAACAAAGCTACAGTAAGCAGGGCTGCATGTAGTCCATTGTACAACAAACAAGCAGTACCACATCCAGTAGGTAACACTGCAAATATGCAGGCACTATGCACATGTACATGGAAATACACAGGTCAGATGGCTAGGGTCCATTCTCAGCGCACACAAGTGTACAGACCATATACCGTCAGGATGTACAATAACTGGATGGAAACCCATGTGCTCATACCTGCAGTAATACACATGTCAAATAACAGACACTGAGCCTTCAATCAGTGGTTCCATACTTAGTAGGATGTATGATACCTGGCCTGCCACCACAGTATCCCTGACATGTATGGGGACTCTCCCTCCTGTGGCAGTTAGTTTTGTGCATTGGGGCTGTCTAGCATGGTATGAGATGTGAGCTTGCAGTGCTAGGGTGCTCCTGTGTGTCCTGTACCAGTTGTGTAGTACTGCACACATATCAACATCCTCAAACATCCGCATTGCAGAGTCCAGTGTGGGCAACATGCCACTTGCAGTTTACATGTCCATAATTGCATATTAATACTTTCATTACCTTATCCCCTGTGCTACCTATGTATGTAGCCTTCTGTTGACATCCTTACCACCAGTATGCCAACATGTGCAGATGATACACTATGGTACTTACCATGGGTGTAGACAACAGTACATGACAATCATATCCTTACTGTATCAGGCATGCTGTGATATACCCACAATTATTTCAGCACACAGTACTTTTAACAACATGATACTATTACTACACGTCTATGTAGTCACCCTGTGCATCAGCAACATGTTAACCTGACCCTGCACTGATGTTACAGATTGCAGGAGGTGGCACAGTTTCATCATATGCACAGGGTGTGAACTTGGTATGCCTGAGTCAGCCACCGATACCACCAATTGACATGTATGTCTATGTGTGTTGGTGAGGGACAGCAGTACAAGGTTGGGCAATGATGATGCAGTGTGTGCGTGTATGCGGTAGCCCTAGGTGTTGTCAATTCGCATGTGTGTATGGATGCACACAGTTCCACCTCATGGCTGCCATATACTGGTGTTTGTGAACAGCCACAGACTGTACCTGCCAGGTCATACAGATCAGTGTCTCTGGCCATGGACACGGTACCTGTGTCTTGCAGGGGTGCTACGGACCGTATCCTGTACCAACCCAGACTGGGTACTGTCATCAGTAGCAGGTGTTCTTTGACTGGACACAGATCCCTGTCGGGCCTGGCCAGAGCCACGTGCACGTGGTCTCCTGGGGTGGTCTGATGACAGCACAGACCCAGCATTGCTGGGGCTGCTGCTGGCACTATGGGGGTGGCCGCGGCCCTGTTGTCGTCCGCGATGACTGCCAGCTGCTGCTGTTGCTGGCATACGCCCACGTTGACCCCTCAACCATCCACCATCGCCCTGGCTCATGGACATGTAGTTGTGGAACCGGTCTAATATGTCCCCACTACATCTGTCCATGACATCGGTGAAATTACGGATGGCAGCCGCAATGTCACGCATACTGTCAGTCATGGCTCTGTGACATGCTGTCAGCTCCCTCAGACCCTGTCTGGTGTACTGTTTCATACGTGACTGTGCCTGCATGACAGCCTGAAACATAGCTGAGGTTGTAAGACCTCTGTGGGCACATCTGACAGGGGCAGTACGCCCACAGATGCTCCCACGAGAACCCCTGGACATCTGTCTGTGTGGTACCACCTCAAGGCCATGCCCATGGCTGCTGTGTGGGGAGGCATGTTCCACAGATACCACATTACCCTGGTCAATGCCCACTGTATGCTGTCCATCACCTAGGGACATTGATGACAAAGGGTGTATTGGCAGGATAACTGTGCGCATTGATGGGGTTGACAGCTGTGTACTGTCAATCGGCTGACCAATGATGGACAATGGCATACCTTCCTGTGCCATTACACAGATGTCATCATTATCAGTACCCATGGCACCTGATTCAGGATCCCTGCTGCATGACACCAGAGCAGCACCAGAACCTGTGGGAGGGAAACAGGAAAAACAGTTTACAATGTCTACACAATATTACCAGTGATGCACACATCCACACATGCACAGGTCCAGACATGCACAAGTGCACACATGCACAGGGGCACACATGCACACATGCACACATGTGCACACATGCACACATGCACACATGTGTACGTGCACACATGCACCCATGCACACATGTGCACGTGCACACATGCACACATGCACAGGTGCACACATACGCACATGCACACATGCACACATGTACACGTGCACACGTGCAAAATGCACACATGCACACATGCACAGGTGCACACATGCACACATGCACACATTCACACATGCAAACATGCACACATGCACACATGCACAGGTGCACAGGTGCACACATGTGCACGCGCACACATGCACATGTGCACACATGCACGCATACACACATGCACAGGTGCACACATGCACATGTGCACCCGTGCACACATGCACACATGCACACATGTGCCCGTGCACACATGCACACATGCACATGTGCACACGTACACATGCACACAGTTGCACACAGTTACACACAGTTGTACACTACTCAGTATGTGAGCTATCAACACACAGACACAGACACACCTGCATGCATACACAGAGCACTACTAAGTGAGCCTAATATTACTATTACTATCAAGACTATTAAAGGTATTGTTAATGCACACTCACCAGCATGGATAGGCTGCATTGCTGTTACACCGGAGGGACCTGCAGAAGTGAGGAAACTAATGTTAGTGGGCACAGCTATGCCATTGTTACTGAGTATGATACAGGTCAGTAGTACAACAGTCACCTTTCACAGGTCAGCTGCTGATATTGAGGATATCACACTTGCACATTAAATACTATGATGACAGCTACAAACCAAGGACACACCTCTCACATGCATTAACTACCAGTGTACACAACAGTCAACTATACATATGGCATATTACCTGCACGCTCATAGTCTTGCTGCTGCGTGGCTCCAGCCTCCATCATAATGCATGTCTGCTGCTGTTGTTGTTGTTGGCAGACTGGGGCCACTACACTCATGAGTAGTCCCTCCAGTCTAGTGAGTGGGATATGTGTAGCCACCCCACCACCTGTGGCGACCTGTTGCCTGTGGATATCCGACCCATGCTGACGGACATTTCTGATTAAATCACTGCAGTGATGTCATACCTGCTCATATGTCCTATTATGCGTGCCTATGTCATTTACCCGATGGACCAGGTCTTGCCACAGTGCAGTCCTCTCCTGCTGATTCTGGCTGGTGCGGGAAAAGAGTATTGCATAATCCCGCACCAGGCTCTGGTGTATCACCTCATCCTCAGCTGCGGAGTAAGCTGGATTTCACTGGTGAGCCATGTTCCTGAAAAAGGAAATGATATCAGCAATTTATGTCAGCAGAATTTGGCACACATGCTACACATGCTACTTGACTGTTATGATACAACATATCTCACATATATAGCATCTGTCTGTCTATTGGTGGATACACATGTAAATGGCCAGGTATCAGTGCTCAGCCAGCAACTGTGTAACAGTACCTGGCACACTCCATACGACATACTACCAAACCCCAGCTGTCAGAACACTGATTCAGGTCCAGAGCACCTCCTGGGGGTTTGTATCTAGGTACTGTATGGGCTACATCATCAACTACTGTGAGCTGACCACAAACTAATTGCCCTGGATATACATATCCCACCTGCACCACCAGCACAAACGACTATAGTGAATAACATTGCAAATGCAAACTTTACACTTTGTAACAGTGACATGGAATCCTTTCAGCCCACTGGGCCAGTGGAAGACACAACCCACAATGCTGACCCCTCCACAAATGCTTTCTACGGACATCTCCGAGAATGCATGGATCATGCAATCCCATATATGACCAAGACACTCTCCACAAAGGGACAGCATCCTGTCTGGTGGACCCCAGCCATAGACATATTGCATTACAAAAGATGGAAGCTACTGCAAGACAGAGCATAATTCCATAAAGGGAAGGCATGTCTGAGCAGCACTAGTAAGGATCTATTTTCCCTCATACAAACATCCATGGGCAACTTTGAGAGGGAAATCAAGAGGGACACTACAGATAACCACAAGGCCTTCTTCAGTTATGTTAGCAACCTGGTCAGAATCCCTCCACTATGCTCATAGTTAGTACACAACAACAAATAATTCACTGAAACCACAGATATTGACAACATTGTGGCAGACAGGTTCAGTGCAGATTTCACCCCTCCCTCTCCCCCAAAATAAGACATAGTTATCCCAGCTGACTGTAACCTCCCTGTCATCACAGATGTCCAGGTGAGAGCCGCCCTTAGGAAAGCAGAATACACAACATGAATGGGACCTGATGGTATCCCCAGTTGCATGCTACATGAACTCCGACAGGAGCTAAACACACATATAGAAGTGCTATGTATCACTAGCCTGTCTACAGGATATGTACCTGTACACTGGCGCACAGCAGCAGTGGTTCCACTCCATGAAGGAGGCACCTCAACATACCAATACAATATAACACAATACAATACATTACAATACAATACTATACAATATGCTATTGCCCCTGGGACTACAGCAGCATACTGTTCTGCTACCCTGACCATTGTGACACATGTGGTGTGATGGTACCTGCTGCTGTCAGTTACACAGGGTGACTCATATGGCATATTACCTATCTGACTAAAATTCAGCAGGGGTATGTGTGACATGTACTCATGGGGAGTCTTGCTTCTTAACACTGTGTGGTTTATTGCAGAGTATGTCTTATCTGTGGGTAGGAACCTTTACCTCCACATGTGCTCTCTATTGCAGTGGCATGGACGACACACAGCAGTCATTTAGGTTGTGGATGGTGTGAGGTGCTACTATAGTTGTTGGACATCTGTCATGGGTGTGACTTAAGTATGTAAATCCAGGAGTGGTAACCTCTATGTGGGTAGTATGTGTGTACTCTGTGGTGTTGTCAGTCACTGTGCATTGGTAATGTGTTTGAGTGCATTGTCACAGTGTTGTACATGTCACTGTGTCCTTCGCCATATCTGTAGCTGTCATGTGAGGTACATACCATGGCAGCCATTATGTGGTGTGGAGGGGTACACTGACCTACATGTCCATAGCTGACACACCATGTCTGCTGACACATACCATGTGCAGGTATTCCAGGAATAGTGTGCCACTGTGAATATCATTGGGGAGACTATTGTACACATTTATGACCCTGTTCACCCCTGACACATGCAGTGGTGGGCAGCCAATTACATATCTGGTGGTTACTGGTGTAGGTGATTTGAAATGGGGTATGGTACTCCAGTTTTGACACTGGTGTTCACTCCATGCCTTTGTCACCAGGCACCTGTTGCAATGCATCTGTACACATGTGCCTCACTCAGAATATATATACATCTCTCTCTCTCTCTCTCTCTCTATATATATATATATATATATATATATATATATATATATATATATATCTATATGTATATATATATATATATATATATATATATATATATATATATATATATATATATATATATATATATATATATATGTGTGTCTGTATACATATACACATATATATATTGATGTACATATATTGCTATAGATATGGAGGGGGGTGTGTGACAGAAAGGGTGAGAGTGACAGAGGGGGTGGGACAGGGGGTGTTGAGGTTGTCATATACAGTCATACCTGTAGATAGTCAGATCTGTCTGTCTATGTATATGTATCTACATATATCTATATCTGTATGTGTGTATTACATATATATGTTTGTACATATTCTATCTATCTACATCTGTCTATGTATTCCTACATCTCTCTCTATGTATGTATACATATATGCACATTTTATATATATATATATATATATATATATATATATATATATGTATACATACATACATATTTTGACATACATATGTATCCATATGATAGATAGGTATATCAACATGTTTGTTTACCATACTGTATACACACACTAACATACTGCTAAACATACATAACTGTGAAACCTACTTTGTACATTGCACTACAACCTACATTCAACCTACATTGATATCTGCACATAGATGCTCTCACAATCAAATGTATGTACAGCCTTCACTGATAGTTGCTGTATGTCCCCTGCCCTTTGCACATCTTCATATACATATGGATACAGACCAATGACACATATGGAGGGTTCACAGTATGTAGACCTTTATAGTATTACTTTACATTACCCGAGTTTGTCACAGCTGCTTGTATTGTCATCTGGTTTTGTGTCCTGCTGCTCCACTTGCCAGTTGTCAGCTTTCAGGTGGCTGTTGCTGACCAGTTTTGTTTGTGTATGTTTAATTATGTTTTTCTCTGTCTCTGTCTCTGTCTCTCTCTGTCTCTCACTTCCTCCTCAGGGTGCAATGAAAGTATTGCATGTGTGGACTGGGAGTATAGCATGGTTTTGTAGGTATCTGCATATGTCCATGTGATGGCCTCTGCACCAATTGTTAGTCAGCATTTGCTAATTGCATGCAGCCAGTTGTGTACTGATTGCAGTTCTCACTGTGATTTCAGAACAGTGCTATAAAAGTGTATGTGAGATAGGCGTAGCCCTTTCAGATTTTAAGGGCAGGGACCATGCTGGTATGCTGTGGACAATGTTCTGTGAGTGTAAAGGTTGGTATCTCTCTTATATTTCTAGCTGTGTTGTAGATTAACATTTCTCCATTCATTTCTCCAGTTTCCTGTACTAACTGTGTGTGTACACTGACACCTACGACTACTACTACTGTTAATGTGTGTGTGTGTGTGTGTGCTTTCCTGTGGGACTTGTGGTGTAACTGGTGTATAGCAGTGGCTCTTGCACTTTGTTGCTATGGCTCCAATATTTGCCCTTTACAGTCACTACTTGTATGCCTGCTAGGTGTCCTGACTGTAGTGTGCTGCTGTGACTTTCCTATTTTCCATGTACATTCACACATTGGAATGCTTGCTATATCTGCTAGGGTGTTACAGCATGCAGTGTGGTCTGGCCATGGTGTGGGCCTTGACATCTATTAGGGTATTTGAGTATGCTGCTGAGTAGGCCCCAGAGACTCTCAGGTGCATCTGTTATCTGCCTCGTGGAATGGTACATATCAGTGGGGTGCACCCATTAAATTGTCTGGTATGCTGCAGTTGTGACTGTGGGATAGCATGAGCATATGTATTACTACACTTTTTCTGCCATGCAAGTGGTGCATACTTTCAGGACTTCATAGTTACCATTGCATGTGTTGTAACACCTTTCTGCCTATTGTTTGTACATTTCACATGGATTCTGTGGGGCATCCCTGTAACTCAGTCACTGTTGCAATGTCTAGGCTCTTAACTATTCAAATATGGTGATGTCAAACCTCTCATGTGTACAAATATTTGCAGGTTGTCCACATTTCTGCCTCATATTTTTGGTCAATATCTCATGCACAGCTTTTTCTGGCAAATCACTCTGGACTCAAGCCAGAATATAGTGACAAACATTTAAGTTTCAGAACTTCATACCCTTCCAAACATCCCACAAAATGCAGAACCTGTTACTCTCTGAACTGTCTAAGTCTGTTGTAACATTATTTGTAATGTCTTCCTGGTTTTGGACCTTTGCTCCACATATTTTATTACTTGGTCCGGATGTGTTCCTGTAACAGGTTGTGGGGTATGGGCAGTGATTATCCTGCTGTGAGTATGTGTGTGGCTTGCAAGGTGCTACAGTGACATTATTACCTACTAGCTACCAACTAGCATGGCTGTTTCTGTTCACACACTACTATCATAGATATCCACTAGATTTGACAGTAAATATACATGACATGCTTTGTGTATTACACATCCTATATTCCCTTTACATTCATTCCTACTATTACATGATATATTTATTTTAGCACAATGCTCTTGTATAACAGTCATGGCTTAGTGGTAAGTCATGCAGACTACTGTTTCCAAGGTCCTGGGTTCGGGACTGACAGTGGGATTTTATTTTGCTTTTGAACTGACTACAGGACCTGTCAATCAGAGTGACTAAGGCACTTTTAAGCAGTTGTAACTGGGTTAGCGCTGGTTTGCGCAGAGCTCCCGCATGAGCACTGGCGTTCAGCTCCACGCACACCCGCTTACAACCGCTTAAACGTGCTTACTCTTGCGCACACTCGCGCTATTTTCTTTGAAAGAAATGAAAATGGGGAGACAGGAAAGTGGTAAAAAAGGGGTCACAAAGAGGGTAAGACAGTAGGGAAACAAGCTCGGGTTTTGCAGGAGGGATGTAGGTAAGGCCCATAGCTGCCCATTTCTTCATCAGCAACAGCTGTGCATATGTATGTAATTTGGTGTGACATTTGAAACCTTCCACCCCTGAGAGAGTTGTCAGGACAACAATAATACTTGTTGTACAGCCAATTGTAATTGAAAGTTTCCATGTCCAGCAGACATATGTGCGGAATGGGCAGCTATGTATGGGGCGTAATTTTTTTGTGGGTACAGAGTGCCCTTTTTTTTTTTTTTTTTTTTTTCAGGGGAGAGTGGTATGTCAGGTGAAGGAAGTCAGTACAGCTGGGGAGGTAGGTTGGGTAGGTCAACAGACAAGACAAACAAGATGCATACAGGGGCGGTGTATGACACGTGTGGGGGGGTTAGACAATTGACGGGGACGGATGTTTGGATATCCAGAGCCCATGAGCCCACAGATGGCAACAGTGGAACTGATATCCCCACCCATGGGCAGTTGCCACTGTTCCTTCACTGCCCAGGACGGGGCTGTGCTGGGGGCTGTGTAGGCTGGGCAACAGGCATGCCTGTAAGTTGTGCCACCTGTGCCTCAAGCTGGCATAGGTGCCCAAGAACAGAGTCCCAGATCTCCCTACGCACCACAGTCCGGACGCTACGGAGGGTGAGTGGTGGTTCTCCTCTGGCCACGCTTGCAGAGGGGGGATGGGCCCCATTCCCTGCAGCGCTTCCACCCACAGGTGGCACAGGGCCACCGGAGGAGGGTCCAGACTGGGCACTAGTGCCAGGTGCATTCGCCAGCTGAGGTGGGAGAGGTGGGTTCGCTGGAACCCGCCTTCCCTGTCGTCCTATGTTTTGCATTATGTCATGACAGTTTGGGTTAGTAACATACAATACCATTCGCAATTAATTGTAACAGCATGCATTAGTATTCCCATTAACCAAACACCCAGATATTCACACCATTGAACAACGAGCATAACACATGCATAATTTGAACAGCAATACACAAGCCAACAACATGCAGGGTTGATTGATGGCAACAGGCCATCAGGTTTGGATGTATGAACAGGGCAGATGCATCAACGTACATGCAAATATTTATGACCCAACAGGACAAATGTCCAGGGGTGTTAATTGTGATTGCACATACCAATTTCACGTGGAATGGATTATATGTGGTTATAGGGTGGGGTGAAGAAAATATTATTAACACCTTCGAATACCAATACATATGCTGTACATTTCTAATAGCTACAGATATATACACACTACTGTTCTAACTACAGTTTCCTATATGATAACTACTTCAATTTGGTGATAGGACTGTTACTGCTACATCAATATACATTTTATTTTTATTCATACACGTTCATATCTGGCTTTGTTCAGCTACATCATCCTGCTACATTTGCTTTATATAGCTATAGACAACTGTGGATGTTTGATATTTCAGACAATCATACTATCTGCATATTGCAGACTGAGAGCAACATATCCAGATTTTGGGATACACATTCCAGCTGCAGCAACACTTTGAACACATTTCGCAGTTTGGTTCAACTTGTCACATTCATTTCATTCTGTACTGACTGCAGTATACTTTATTCAGGGTTATTACTACTTCATTGGTGGATTCATAACTCTTTCTCACACTCTCTCACTTGTTTTCATTTTACTATTCAGGATGGTACTTACTTCTAGGCTTTATTGACATGTTTTACCTGTAGTTATTACAATCCTTTCCAGCAGTCTCACTTCTGTCATGTTTCAGTATTTCAACAGGGATATATTTCACACATGTGATTTGCTCATCTTCTGCAGCTGTACTTTTCAGCCTGCTACAGGTTGTGTACTATTATATTACAGGTGGGGCATCTTTATTTCAGACTTTATTTCAGACATTTTCATTTTTCTGTTTGGATTACAGACTGCAACACACTTTTTTAATCAAGCAATACTTGCAAACACTTTTACACTGTTACTTGCATATTTTATTACTTAGCGACTACACTGTACTCTTTTGCTAACTGTCATACTTTTATATTTCTTTACAGTTACTGGGAGTGGATTACTGACCTGCCTGGTGGTGCAGCCGCACCAGCCTATCGCCATAGGGTCTGCGGTTCGCAGAACGGACACCTGCAGCTGTAATATAAATGAAGTAATATTGGAATACACATCTCCATAATATCAGCTAATTTAATTTCTTACATACATAATTAAATGTAACTTACTCAGTAGTGGGGCGTTGGGCATTTGCCGGGCCTCCTGGATCCAAAGGTTCAATTGGTCCTGCTTGCGTCTCTTCAGGTCCGCATGGTGGTGATGGACCTGCTCACCAGTCCTTGGAATCCCTGTGGCACTGGTGAGATCATGAGCCAACCGGTCCCACGCCTCAGCCCTATATGCTCCCCAAAGGACCTGGCCCTGCATGAGTTGGGCCTCATGATTGTGGACTAGGAGCCAGACCATGTATCTGGACTCCTCAACGCCCCACCTCTGTGCTCGAAAGCAACTACCTTCACCTACTCCTGACATTCTGGCTGCAAGTCAGTTCTACAATCGTTTATGCTGTGTATTCCCACCTATGGGGCTTATATATGCTGTTTTTCCCGCACTTATCTGTGGTCATTTTGGAATTGTATCAACTTCACAAAACCTGCTTTGTCATGCTCCACTTTCTATTCATTCCTATATATTTGCTATTACTGCATTTCTAAGTACAGCTGTCGTGGCTTAGTGGTTCAGTACCTTGACTATGGTGCATGGTATCCTAGGTTTGAACCTGGCCACTGCTTTTTATATTTTATGACTGTCTAGACAGGCTATGGGGTGTGTCTGTGTAAAGGCAGTTTTGTTACAGCTTGCTCAACGTTGCCCGTCGGTTAGCTTGTTAGCGCGGTGCGCAGCTCCTCGCAAACGGGTTATGCTGGGTTACGCCTCATTTGGCTGTCAGCACGCATATTATGCTCAGCTCAGCTAGGGGCACACAGTTTCAGCGTGTTAAACCACTGCTCACCTACGGGCACTCATTTTGCACCTGTTAAACCACTGCTCACCTACGGGCAGATGCACTCACCTTGTTAAACTGTAGCTCAGCTATAGGAATATCTCGCATTTTTTATTGTTTTGTTATCTCACATTTCTTCAAAGTAAATGGACTATTTCATTACATTTTACATAAAATATGATTTTATATGTGTACATATTTGTCAGGGACTTGTTTCGTGCTTATTTTACTAAAAATAAAAATTGATGTTGTGGGGGCTCAAACCATGGATGCCTGCTCTTCAGCGGACGTCTCTACCACTACGCTATTGCTTCTTGGCTTGCTTTGCATATTTAGTTCTTATATGCTTTTCCACTGACTGCTAACTGTGGCTAAGCTATGGGCACGCCTGCGCAAATGAGCGCACTCACGGGCAAACATCTTTACGATTTAAAAAAAATATATAACATGTTCATTTATATATTTTATGTTCATAGTCTATGGGGGCATGTGTTGTGTTGTGTTTATTCACATTTCCATGGCCTCTGTCGTGAGTGTTTACTTTGGGCACTTTTACTCTTCTGGGGGCGTGTCCGCTTGCAGGGCTCGGCCTACGGACACGCCCCCTACTGTCTTACACAGACCGTGTTAGCCTTAGGTGTGATTCAGCATGCCCTCATGCATATGCATGACATTCTGACGTCACACCATTTAACTGCAGCCTCCGTGTAAGTCATGTATCTCTTACACGGAGGCTTCGTGAACCCTGCCCTATGTTAACCGGAACTCAAGCAACTGACACTCTCAAGCAAGTGGCAAAAAATAAAATCGAACTTTGTTTGTCCAGTTATGCAAAAACATTTCCCTGACACACTAATGAATTATTTTCCTCAGTAACCCCTTCATTATCTTGTATTGTGTATGCACAAGCACTGAAATGACACAATAAATGATTTTGCCAGATAGTCACTTCAGCAGTCTGGCCATTTATGCACAAGCACTTCCCTGATACACAAATTAATTATTTCCCTAATTAACATCTTCATTAGTATGTCCAGGTATATACAAGCACCAAAATGGAACATTTCCCAAAGAGATCTCATCAGTAAAATGTCCAGATACAGTATGCACAAGCACCAAAATGAACATTTTGCCCAAACGACTCCTTCAGTAACATTCCTAGTATGCATACAAGCACCAAAATGAAACATTCATCCAGGCGACCCCTTCAGTAAAATGTGCATCTTTCTTTGCACTGCTATGTTTATTAAAATAAATCAATTACTTAAATACCTGTCCTTTACATTCTTCTTCTTAGCCCAGGGTTCCAGATGGTACTTTTCCCGTGCTGTTCTGCATCTAGGTGTGCAACTGTGTGACCATTAAAGGGCTGCCTGCTGGCCTGTGGCTGCTGCGTGCATGCACGCATGCATCATAGTGTGTAACTCACCCAAACGGAAAGCCACCATGGCACCACCTGATGAGCTGCCAAGACAAAAAAAAACACAACAGCTTCTAGAATGCCCCCCCGGGGCAGACTGCCCCTCTTGCCCCCCCCCCCACTATGCTAGTTCTACTCTCAAGCAACCAGAAAATACAGTTATCTGGCATCTACCAATACCTATGGGTGCCAGTTAGCTGAAAGTTTACTGCATATATCTGTAAGGATGAAGCCAATAGGACTCATCGTAAATGCTTAAAGTGAAGTTTATATTTTCTCATTCTTATTGCTATAGTGTATGTGCCTTTTAGCTTTCTTATATGACCTTTACTCAGGTTTACATTGATTTAAGGTTCTGCACTTTATTTTGATCAGTGATTTCAGTACACATCTAAATATTACAGCTATTTAAGTTATATGTGTACTAATTCTTACACTTGAATGATATGATGTTATTCTTTAGAATTTTAGAATTTATATATTTTTAACTGTTATTCAAAGTAATAAATATCTCTCACGTAAAGGGTTATACCCATTTAGGCCTTCAACATAATATATAAATGCTCCAGAATTTATTACATATTTACTACCTCCTACTTTATTCTTTGTATTTCACATATGAAGGCAAATAGACCTATTTCAGATCATACACCTCTGTTATTATTGCTTTCTAAATTTTATGTATTTCCTAAAATGCGCAGAATCAATGAATTCTGATAAAGTAACTATAATTAAGCAGCTTTTTTGTAAAAAAAAAAAGCAACATTTCACTTCTAGATATGTTTTCAAAAATTACTAAGGGAAGGTAAACGAAAGTTGATTCAATTAAAAGAACAATTACAGTTTTTTTTATTTTATTTTATTTTACATTTGTTAACCGGGAAAGTCCAACTTGGAACAAACCAATTTTCAGCGGAGGCCCGGGGAGAAATGCTCCAGACACACGTCTTTTTAATGTCTTTTTTACTGGGTTATTTATTATATGTTTTGAAAAATGTACAACAAATGAAAACTTCTGTTTTTTTAAGAACTATTTTATATCATGCAGATGAACACAGTTAAAGTTTTAGTTGTCCCTTTAGCTAAGGAGACAAAATATAATCTTTGCTGAATCCATTGATTTTTCTCAGATGAAAAAGTAATTGAAAAAGTTTCCTCACTATTTTCCATTGTTATTTTCCTAGTAAAATATCACCTCAGATTCTGTTAAACATATTTTTAGATGATTATTCCTTCACTTTTCAAATATTTCAGCTGCCTATTAGGAATTGAACCAAATTTCTGTATACTTCATAGTCTTCTGAATAAAGAGTACTTGGAACACGTATGTTACTAATAACTAATGAATTCTATAAGTAATTTGAAAATCTTTCAATCCTGTTTTTGCTAAATTTATTTTACTTGTATACTGGTTATTTGATAAACACTTTAGTTTAGTAAATATAATCATATTACTTAAAATATGTAAAGATTAAAAGAAGATTTATCATCCTGTTTCATTTCAAAATATAGTTTAAGAGATTATATACTATATGCAACATATCTCAATAATTCTCTCTTAAAATATTTGCCCACCAGAATGCACCCCTCACAAATTGCATTTTTGTTGAATACATCCATGAATGCAGTAAACAATGGATAGTATTCATAATCATTATACATGTACACAACCAGTGTGCATGATAGTTGCATACAGTTGCTGAGAAAATATGATTCAAAGAGCATTGCTGCACTTACATGCAAGCTTCTAAAGGTCACATAGAAATTCTTATGCACATGCATAATGAATTTTAAATGAGTTCTATATAAATGCTGTACATATTGTATGGTAATGGGCAAGTTTTCCTGTTGTTTGTGATCCAAGTGCATGTTACACACATAAGTTATAAAAAGAGAAGCACCACCATTTACGGTCTCCTTGCAATCAGCTAAGATGCTTGGCATAGTTGAGACTTTAGCTGCTACTTTCTTTAAGGTGCTTGCTTCTGGGACACACAAATATGCTCAGTGAATTTAGAGGAAGCATTACCAGAAACATGTAACTCGCTACACGTTTAAGAAACAGGGGTTCTTGACTGCTTTAGAGTAACCAGAGACATTTTAAGGGCTTTCATAAACTTGTATTGCCCACAGATTGCAGCTGGGAGAATGCGTGCCCTTCCTATACTGTGGACTCCAAGTTATGTATAGCCCTCACAATACTTACCACAGTGACTGAATGCTCACTATCTCTCAGGCTTCTGTCTTACAGATATTGCAGCTGTTCCTTCATGTAATCAAAGTCCACATGGATGAGCATATCTATTCTGCAGTGTCACTACAAGGCACAGCCTCTACCATATATGGTTTCTATGGTCTGGCATACTTCCTTGTGGTGCTTGGTATGATAGGTTGCACCAATGTGGCTATTAGGGTCCCAGCTGGACCATGGAGATTGAGGTAGCATAACAGAAAGTTTTACCATCAACCAACTGCCAGGTGTTGGGTGTTATGCACATGCAAGTATCACCACTGCATTGTCCCAGGTTACTGACTATACCAATTTTTCCCCGTATCACTATTTCCTGCATGGTAAGATACTACACGAATACCATGATTGTAAGTGTAAATTAAATAACTTTGTGTCCCTAGTCTTATTTTTGTCTGTAATTTTTAATGACTAACCATCCCATCTTCATGTGTCTCCTTCCCCCAAATGCGTATCCATTGATGCACACTATTAACTTGAACCTTGAACTTGATATCAGTCTATAAATCAGAGGGGGCTACAGAAGAGTGCTATAATATTTCCCTCTCCTCACAATGGATAGCCATTCATTATGTGTTTGGCCAATTTCTACTGCCTGAAAAAGTCTGTGAGGGCCTCTCAACATGTCCCTGCTTCTTTGTGCATAATGTTTAGTGCTTGATGCCTGCTATGTCATTCATATATACCACTGGAGCAACCAGTGACAGATGATACACATAGTGGTCATGCCACTCTCTGCAGTGCATCTTATATGAGTAATGACAGTGATGGTGGTTAGCCAATGATAGCAGCATGGTACACCATCAGACAGGCTAGTGCATGACATGCACCAGCACAGGGGAAATGGCATAATTTGCTCCAAGAGTATGGTAAATGATGTTCAATATGTAACATTATAAAGTCACAAAGATTAATTTGGTGCATGCAATGTTACCTGTGGGCTTTGCTGTATAATGCATTGTCAACTGACACCATGTATTATACACTCTTCCACAAAATTTGCACAAATGTATAACTGATATGACCACGACCTCCATCATTTAGATAGTGGTTATTGACTGGAGAAAGGACTGCTAGGCATACCATCAGTGAAGAGACAGTCTTTGTTTAAGTGGTCAGTGTGTTGTGATACAGGGCATAGTACATAATAGTAGCTTTTTCCTGTAGATGTAGGCTTAAGAAATAATGATGTGATGCTTGCCTAATGAAGTTGTTATCAACCAATATTCTGCAGAGAATGCTGTTGTTTTAAACTGGAAATCTGTATGTGACCTATGATTTTGTTTCTTAATTTTCTGTCTTTACCAACAGTAATTTATATTTTTTCTAAATCCTTCCATGTATGTTCAGCTGTTTTTATTCTTCTTCTCAGAAGTCCCACATTGTGTTAGGTTTGCTTTATCTGGGAATGGTGTTTGTATAGGTGCATCTGCCACTGTGTGGGTTTGGGGGGGTGAGGTAAGGCTGGAGTCAGAATCGTACCTTTCAGTTCTCCACATATTCACAGAATGCCCAGAAATTTGCTTCATACTTTGGTATGCCCGTCATGAAATTTTTTTTTCTAACAAATCATTAATGACTGAAGTTACTAAATAATGACAGATATTTGAGTTTTAGACTTCAACTCCTTCAGAAAATGCATGCTAATACAAAACCTGTTATTCCGGTAACTTTCTAAGTTTATAAGAGCAATAATTAAAACATATCCCTGATTTTGGCCTTTGATCCTCCATTACTTTTTACTTTGTTCAGATTTCATGTGCTAAGAGGTTGAGAGGTAACAGAATATGTGAAATTGTGAATGCTGGTCAAATCTGTAGTGTACTGTACACTATATCTCCTAATGTTAGTATTGAGAAATGTACTAGAAATCAGGGCCAAGTGCTGCCATGACAGTTTAATACAAAGTTACTGCAATGGCGAGAACTACAAGATGCTGGTGATGCCCTAGAAAGTGAATACTTGACCTTGGCTGAGAGGTCCTACCATGTGAAATAGACATCTGACAACATACAGTTAGCTGAGTCATGAAGGAATCTACATCTATGGATGCTGCATCTGCTTGGGGCAGCTGTGTTGCACAGATCACATAACCACCAGGCATAAGAACCTGCCCTCTGCTGTGGTCACCACTGTCACCACTGTGTATCTGCTAAGTCTTCACAAATGTCCATACATAGACTAACATGGATGCCATGTGAACAACAATGCTCAGCACAAAGATCACCATGGCTTTGTCTCTCATCTCTAACATTACCATGTGTTGGTGCATTTTCTTATACTTTTTTGCAGCAGTCTAAACATGTCTATCTAACTCTCAGTGATAGAAGCCTGTGCTTGAACAATTTCTGAACACGTTTGTTGTTGTGTGGACAAGCAATTATGTATCCTTAAAACCTATTGCGAGTGATGCATTCACCTGGCCCTACTGTCATCAGGCTGTACTATGGGCGTTTGAGCCACCAACATTGTGATATCCATATGCAGAGATTCAGCATGTGTACGCCAAAGAAAAGTTAGGCTTTGAGGGGATTCAATCCCTTCTGGTAATGGCATTCAACCATGGTACATACCTGTGAGTCTGCCTTACCATTTCCATAGTTGCCAGTCTAAATGCGTAGAAAGTGCTCTGCCAGTATACTTTCTGACTGGCTGATTCTGTCCTCATACTGAGTCACTAGTATGAAAGTGATGACATCATCATAAATAACCATTCTGCTTCATCATCAGCCTACTATGTTTCATCACAACCTTCCATTGATGCTTCATTTGATGCTAAACCTGTGAGAAAATGATGTGTTTTATTACTGTCTGCCTCACTGCTTACTTATCAATAGACATTACACAGTTATTAGAAGAGGGTGAAATAAAAGAAAGCCATACCTACCATCTAATGTTTCTAGTATTCATAGGGATACATTTTAAGTTGGTGTGTAGTCATGTAGTCTATCAACAAATGACTGCCATATTTTATTACATACTGCATGGCCATACTGACTTGCTACCACATCTGTGTGAACACAGGGTTGGTGTACCAAGCTGTCTGCATCTACACCACCTTGAATTGTTTGTGTTTTGTGTGTGTGTGTGTGTGTGTGTGTGTGTGTGTGTGTGTGTGTGTGTGTGTGTGTGTGTGTGTGTGTGTGTGTGTATCTTTGTACATGGAGCCCTGATCATGTCCTGAGCATATATGGAAATGTTTGCAAATCTGCAGGATATGTGTTTTTAATGCTGTATAGTACAATTTATAGGTGGGGTCTAATCTGTAGCCATTAAAATGCTTCTTAACTTCAATCATGACTATGTAAAGTGTCTGTGCAAATTGTCCATGTACATTGTTATTGCCAGGTGCTAATAGCACTGACAAACAGGCAGAAATTCTAACTGCAGCATATAGTACATATGGTTCTTTGCCTGAACTTGTTGATTACTTATGAGCAGCCAGTAGAAATAGTAGTAATGAAACTTTCTCTTTACAGGGCTGTGAAATCACTTACTGCTATATTCTTAGAATATATTCTGACAAGTCTTACCCTTAACACCCTTCACTTCACTTTTCATTTATACGTTGCTTTAACTTTGGCTTTCTCTTGATCTTCACAGAAACTTGCTAACTAGTAGTGTACAAAATTTCAATACTCACAACATTTCAAGAAAATTTATTGAGTTTACCAAGTTCTTCTGTTAATGAGGTATTTAGGCACATTGCCTTGTATCCAGTGTTGCAAGCAAGTTCAAATAATCATGAACTTGCAATCTGACTGTTCCAGTTGCATAGATTGTTAAAGCCCTAACTATGGCCCAGACAAGCAGTAGTGCAGTAGGGGAGGTATGAGCATATCTATCCTTGGGGATGGAGGTTATGTGGTTGCTTCTTATGACAACACATGGATGATGCATTGGGGTGGGGGGGGTTGCTGTCGTTGCTGTCCAAAATGGGGAAGGGTGTTGGGCCTGGTTGATCTGCAGGTGAAGTCAGAGTGATATGCTGCATGCCCCCATTGCATGCTTGCCCCTCAAATACAACCACAGAGGCCACAGTTGTTGGGAAGGAATACTGGGTAAGAGCAAAGTAAAGCCCCTTTGGGCTGATGGCAGCAGACAAGACTCCCAGGACACCTTAAAGTTCTGTAACTGGCCCCTTACATAACAGAGTTAGTTTGGGGAGTACAGAAAAGGCAGCAGACCCGGTGCATATGTGGAGCGCTGAGTAGGAAGACCAGAGGATGTTGCAAATAACTGAAAGTGCTCAACAAATTATGAATGTGCAAACTCAGTTTTATACACATGCACCTCTTCAGCTTGTATACAAGTCTCAGTGTGCTCTGCACATGTACATTGCAGCCCTTTAGGTACCTCAGCTGCTAATAGTCATGTTACACTAGGCAAGTTTTACACTAGAACTCTCACACAGAATATCCACTTTGTTTGTTTAACTCCAGCAGGTAAGAATGCCTTCTGTGAGAGCTCAGGGCAGAGCACAAAGTTGGTCTGCTATGGAGTTTACACTCTTCCTATATCTACAGTGCAATAACTAGAAGGAAAGGCTGAAAGCTGCAGCTGTAGGGCCATTTAAATGAATTGCTCTTTGAACAGATCTAGCATGTGCACTGTCATCACTGACAGGTATATTGTTATTTGTTAACTGAGGTGGAACACTGATCACAAATTACCAATAACAGTCTCAAACCGGGAGTGAAATTATAGACTAATAATGTAGTTTTACAAAGATAATCAGAATATAAAATTATAAAGACAAATGTTTCATATTATGCAAATATACAGTTATATGCATAACAGTAGTACAGATACTAGATTATGTACAATTATATAAATCATGTGTATATGGGCTGTACAGATGGTACAGAAAAGTAATAAATGAGGGTTCCATGTACAGGTGGGCAGTATCATCAGAGGTATGATGTCCTACAATGCTGGCAGCTTAACCAGCTTGACTAAGGGTGGTAGAAATTCAGGAGTAGTGCCCAGAGTCATTTAATAAGTTCTGCATTTGTTCACTTGGCTTTCAGTAATGTTATTCTGCAGTGATACCCTAGTTAGGTTCATAGGTTCATAGGTAGATACTAGGCTATCAGCCCAAGGGCCTAAGTAAGCCTAGCCAACAAGGTTCCCTGGCTTACTCCACCCAAGAAAGTTATTTTCCTATACCCCTGTCGAGAAGAGCCACAGAAGTGATCCCCGGGGTGCTTTTCCTATTTCCCATCCACTCATCAAGATTTTTCTTGAAGAGTGCTAATGAGGAACTTTGCTTGACATAGAAGGATAGCTAGTTCCAGAGTATGGGAAGTCTCTGGGACAGGAATCTGTCCCTCTAGCATGTCCTGTTTATTGTGGTGACAAGGTTTAGGTCCCTAGACCATGTAGCTCAGAGGGATTAGGATTTCATTAGGTGTAGCATGTCCAACAGCTCTGGGTTTGACATAGCTTTATATGCTAGGCAGAGATCACCTCAGAGTAGGCGATATGCTATGGAGTAAAGCTGAAGTTTTTTGAGGCAGTCAGTTTAGGGCATCTGTTTGAGGCTAGTAATCTTCTTTGTGAGGTACTTCTGTGGCCTTTCCAGCTGTTTCTGCAGATGTCTTGTGAGGTACATTCCAAAAGGGGCGTTGGTACTCTATAATGGGTCAAATGAGTGTCGAGTAGAGGGGAATAATGACCTCTTTTTTCCTGATGAGAACACTTTTGTAATGAGTTGTGTCAGGTAGAAGGATTTCCTGACTACTGTGACAATGTGATTATCAAAGGAGAGAGAACTGTCCACCTGGATCCCAAGATCTCTTATCACACATTTGACGTTAAGTAGACTGCCGCCTATGTGGTAGCTCATGTGTACAGAGTTTTTACCAAAGGGGGTGACAATGCACTTTTTGGCATTGAGTTTGATGCCATGGCTCTGACATCAGGCATCTGTCTCAGCGAGGCCCTTCTGTAGGATGTCGACATCATTTGGGGACTGAGCTATGGCGTTAGCTGAAGAACTTCTGTGTTAGCCTGTACTTCAGAGAAGTAGATACCAAACACGAGAGGTCCCAGGATTGAACCCTGTGGTACTCCACTTGACACTGGCTTGAAGTCAGATTTGGAATCTGCAACTTTTACAGTGTGGAGTCTGTCAGTAAGCCATTTGGCAACCCATCTTGTGACATAGGGATTTATACCTAGTTTAGTGAGTTTAGCTATAATTCCAGAGTGGGGGTTGGTGTCAAAATCCTTGGTGAGGTCAAGATAGGCTGTGTGAACCACCTTACCCTCATCTACAGCTTTGGTGACTGCCTCAAAGAAGTCGATCAGGTTCAGAATGCATGATCTGCCTTTCACAAACCTGAACTGGGTGGGGTCCAGAGTTTGGAGGTTACCAATGTCTTTGTTTATGAGTTTCATGATGATACGTTCCATGGCTTTACAGACCAGGCTCATCAGGCTAATAGGGCGATAGTTCCCGGGATCAGTGGTGGCTCCCCCTTTCTGGAGTGGGATAACTGTTGCTGTGTGTCATTCAGTGGGCACAAAGCCTGATATGAGACTATGACTGAACATGGTGCTTAAGTGGGGATGCAGCTCGTTCTAAAGTTCATGTAAAATGCAGCCTGGGATATTGTCTGGTCCCATGGATGCTGTTTTTGGCTTTAGAGTGTGCAGCTTTTACCTGTGTAGTTGTGATTACAGGGACTCTGCATTCTTCCTGTATAGATATGGGCCCATTAGGGGGTGAGAGGTGGGTAAAGTTAGCACTGAATCTATCTGCTAGGATGTTGGCAATATCAGTTGTTTCTATAATTTTCGTGCCATTGTGCTGTAACTCAGAGCAGATCTGGCTATTGACACTGAGATTATTGACATACCTATTGAATGCTTTGTGGTTGTCCCTAGAATTAGTGGCACTTTTGTTTTCATAGCTAGCTTTGGAGGATCTTATAAGGGATCTCAGCTTCTTACTGAGGATGACTAGAGAACTCCTCCACTCATGGGATTTTACTCACTTTTGCAACAGTTTCTTCCTTCTGTTGTAGAGTTTGTTTATGGCAGAGGACCACCAGATTGGCTTCCTTTTTTTGGAGGATAGCATCTTGGTTCTGTTTGGGATAGCACGATCCATGCACTCGTGTAAGTGCTTATAGTGTGCATCTGTGTAGGATTCAGCAGTTGTAACTGTATTGTCCATCTGCATGGGGTGTCATGAAGTTCACCCCTTCTGTCTTAAGAAGCATGAAGTTGGCTTTGGAGACATTTTTTACCGTGGTTTCCTTAATGGGCGGTGGGTGCAGGATGTGAATATCTAGGTGATTAGCTTATGGTTGGATCTACCAACAAGAAGTTGACTTCAGGTGTGGAACACTGGTCACTCATGTTGGTAATGACTAGGTTTAGGATACTTTTGTCCCTGGTGGGGCTGTGGATAAGTTGATCCAGGGCACTGGAATTTATGAATTCCAGAAAGCGTTGAGCAAAGGAGTTGGTACATGAGTAGATTTCCCAGTTAATGATGGGATAGTTGAAATCACCCATTATTTGGGTGTTTGGTTGAACCCTAATATTTTCCAGTATATCAAAAAAAGAGGAGTGAGAACCCTGAAGCATGGTGGGGGATCTGTAGCAAGCTACAATTTGGATTGAAGTTTTGCCCATAGTTAGTTGCACTTGGATAATCTTGGATGCATTATGTTGAGCAACTAGCCTGGAGGTGTGGATATCCTTAATGAATATGGACACACCTCTGCCTTTGGTGTTCTGGTCCAGGTTAGGTGGCCGAAGAGTGTGGTATGAGTTATAGCCTGGTAATGCCAGGGTGCTCTCTGGAGCCTTGAACCAGGTCTCAGTCACTGCACAGATATCAATGTTCTCCATTTTAAGGAGTGCCTTGAGGGAGTGCATTTTGAGATTTAGACTTATAGCATTGAGTAGCATTACCCTCAGTTTTTGCTTACCTGTTTTTGTTACAGTGGTGAATTTATCATTTGAACCTTGCCTAAGAAAGGCACTATAGGGCAGCAAAAGCCTTAGCCAGTATCCAGAATCCCAGGGGTGACAAGTGGAGGCCATCTCTGGCAAAGTATCGTGGTCTGTCGACCATGTCGTCCCAAGCAGACAGATACTGGATCCCCTTAGAATGACACCAGAAGCTTAGCTAATTGTTGAAGTCAATCATTTTGTCCTTGTACTGTGGTATCATTCTGGGCAATGGCAGGATGCTACTCACGCTAGGGTCATACCTGCCTGGGCTACAAGATCAGAGAGCTCTTCCATGTCTCTTTTCATGTAGTCCAGGGAGGTACATCTCAGGTCATTCACCACCAACATGGACAATTACAGAGTCATATTTGTACTTGTTGTGGAGTGACCTGAGTGCGTGGGTTATGTGGTGGATCCTGGCACCTGACAGGCAGCTGACAGTAACCTTCTCCTTGTTTAGCCTGGTGAGTGGGACATCAGTGTGCCTGACTATGGAGTCACCTATGACTAGTGTGTTGGGTACATTGCTTTGCCTTATGGGCTGTGGTTGAGTGGCACACTGAGTCTGTGGGCTATATGTCATTTGGGTTGTGTTGGGGGGTGGAGGTTGCTTGCATTTCTGCTTTGGAGGTCTCTGTTGTTTCAGCAGATTATTATTGAGAGCCTGCATGAATGTTTTTGTGTTTCTATGTGTGGATTTTGGTGGTGTAGGTTTAGTGGGACTATGTGATGAGTGTGGTGTGGTGCAAGTGTTTATCTTCTTCTCTTGACTGTCAAGTTCAGCCTTGGGTGGAGAGAGATTTACTTCCAGTTTGGCTAGATAAGTGCACCTCTCACAGGTTGCAGTGTTGGGTGGTAGGAGGAGAGGGTTGTCTGTGTACATGAGGCAATTGCTACATTGCCCCAAGATGCCTAGATTCATCAGATAGACAGGAGAGAACACTGGGAGCTGACCCTTGGACATGCCTGAATAAAAAAATTATTTTCCTCTAGACAAGTGAGGAAAGTGAGTACAAGATCTGTTTTTCTCTAAGCAAGTGAGGAAAGTAAGTACAAAAACTGTTTTCCTCTAAGTAATGAGAAAGGTTGAGTGCTGTAGTAATTTGTAGCTTATTTAGTGCTTAAAACAAATTCTGAACAAGTGCTGAGCACGAATAAGCAAATTCAAGTGCTAAAACTAAGAATCTGTATCTGAACTAGACTAGTTCCAAGAAAGAAACAAGTGCAAATGTGGGCTTTTAAATCAGAAAGTTGAAAGAGATGGAAAAATTGCCCAAATGGCCAATAACTACAATTTCCGAGCCAGAAACCACTCCTTATGTGGTAGATAGGTTACCTAGTGCTTACCACTCCCACTGATAAGCTAGCAGGCTTCCATCCAACACAGAAAGGCTTGGGGGCCTCAGAAGCTTACAAACAGTCCTGTATACAGCAAATCTGTATCTGGACTAGTCTAGTTACAGGAAAGGGGGAAACAAGTGCAAATGCGGGCTTTTAAATCAGAAAGTTGAGAGAGATGGAAAAACTGCCCAAACAGCCAATAACTACAATTTCTGGGCCATAAACCACTCCTTATGTGATAGATAGGTTACCTAGTGCTTACCATTCCCACTGATAAGCTAGCAGGCTTCCCTCCAACACAGACAGGCTTGGGGGGCTCAGAAGCTTACAAACAGTCCTGGATATAGCAAATCTGTATCTGGACTAGACTAGTTACAGGAAAGGTGGGAAACAAGTGTAAGTTTTTGTTACAGTTAAGCAGAGCATGGGGAGATTCTAGTAAAGTTTTTTTTTTTTTTTTAGGAGTCATTAGTACTGCTGTACTGCCAATATTGCACAATGACCATTTAAAGTATGAAGCATAATTTACTGTGTGAACAGCAGCTGGAATCAGCATACTATAAAGTGGATGTATATAACTTTAATATGGGGGCATGCATACTTTATTATCATTAAAAAACTTAGTGAACTCTTTCTACCACTGTACAACTTTGACTGATAAATCATGTAGCACTGTCCTTTGTAATAGCCATAACATTACTTTATGCAACTACTGCAGAGAGTGAATAGCCCATTGTGGAATCAAATGCAGACTAAGAATTTGAATAGGCAAATATTTCTTACTGTGGTCAACAGTCTATTTGCAGGTAGGCACAAGCTTTGTATATGCTGTGATGAATTCCAATTTTTTGAGATCGTAAACAGTAATAATTCCCCAAGCATGACAACACCTGTTACAGGAAGTTAAACAGTACAGTTTACCATAATATTGTTCTTTACAGTAAAACAGCAGTGGCTATAATTTACAACTAATACCCCTTCTCTTCTTTCATTTTGTTTTGCTACATGGAAAGAGATTAAGCTGAACCTTCACCTTTATCACAAGATTTTGGTGACACTTCACTCAAACCCCATATATGTTTATTCTATCCTTAATTAAGTTGTTACTTAATTTAAAATAATTAAAAACTACATGATGTTAATGTTTCCCAATTTGCCTTCCTCTGCAGATACTGAAGTGCCTGGGGCACATTGGCTGCAATTCTGCACTCCAGCGAAGGACTGATCTTCTCACCAGTACATTCCAGGTCTGCTCTATCAAGAATAGGCCCCTCCCCTGTGGTCAGACCAGGGCATAGCAGACACCATGCAGTGCAGTCCTAGCTGTAGGCTATGGTGGAGGCTGCTGTAAATAGGCCTATAAAGAGGAAGTTGGGTCTGTATGCAAGTGGCTGGAGGCCACTCCCTCATTATTGCAGTCTACCTACCCAGTCACCCCTGGGCAGGCCTGTGAATGAATGTATCTGGGCCACTATGATAGCTGCAGTGATGCCCATGCCCACCATCTCCCATCACCTGTGCACCCATCCTATTAATTCATACCCACCTCAGTACATTCCCAACAATTCTTCACCTATCACCATACATCCACCCTTTATTTGTCTGTCTTCCCTCACCTTTCTGAACCCTACCTATTGTGTGATCATGCGCCCCTGTTTATCTTGTTCATCTGTTCATGCTTCTTGTCAAAACCCTTACCTTTTCCCCTTATTGTCATACCTTCCTTTGCTTCCCTTTATCTTTCTTCCTCTTCCCTTATATATTTCAGAAAAATGTTGAGCTATCCCTCCACTTGTCTTCACAATAAAATGTGTTTTATTCCAAGAACAGTTGAGCACTTTCATCCCACAGCAAAATATTAAAATCACCATGGGAAATCACTTTCACTTTTGGGTGTCTCACTTGCTGCTGTAATCCATAGTTCTGTTCTTCTGGTATGCAGTCAAAGTGTGTCCCTTCTTCTGCTGCTGAAAATGGGGTGGTCATTAAGACTAGTCGTTCCCTGTTGAGTTGTTCTGGCATTGATTAAATCAACTGGCAAGGCATTGAGACCTCCTTAAAAGGGCATTCTGTAAAAAATCTTCATAGTGATTGATGTTACATCCAATATAGTCCGAATTGCAACCTACACTGGTGACCCTTTTAGTAGAAAATGGAAATGCAAACTTGAACAAGAAGAACTGTTATGGCAACTGAGATTTAATGCCGCAAAATTTCCATGAATCAATGACAATGTCTGTATACTGCCTCTTGTAACTAAAATCTGTGGAATATTAACATTAGTACACACAAAATATCATTTAAATGTTTTATCACTTTAAATTTTTGTGCATGCTAATTTTACTTGCTTATTTTGATTGGCTTTTCATGATCACATGATTGAGTCTTAGTTTTTAAAGATAGATTGAGAATATTTCTAACAGTTTTGATAAAGTCAGTTTGTTGCTGTATGGTAAAAGCACTCAACAGTTTTTGTAATAAAACACATTTTCTTGTGAAGGCAAGTGGAGGATTACCTTTGGTTCTTAGATGTTTGATTTGCCCTTCAGTACTTTGGCTGTGGATATTTTTGGTACTTTGCTGATCTATCCCTGCCAAGAAAAAAAAAATACCTTACCCTCCCACCTCCTACAGCAGAAACATCTTATCATCCTGATGTGTTTCCTTTAGCTGCTCCCTCCCCTTTTTTTCATAGATTAGTACTAAGCTAACTACCCTTGCGGGCCATTGTAAGCCTAGCCAATTATCCCTTGTGAGACTCAAACCCTGCACTTTGTGTTTGTAAGGCAAACACCTTAACCATTAGGCCACCCTCCCATCTAAGAACCAAAGGTAATCCTCCACTTGCCTTCACAAGAAAATGTGTTTTATTACAAAAACTGTTGAGTTTTTCGAACTTTCCTATTCATCCTCTGTCCACACTTATAAATACAGTAAACTGATGTCCATCAATGTACACCTTCAGAATACGTCTGATGTCAAAGTTTGTTTGATTGCTAGCCAGTGGCACTGAATTCAGCTAAGCACAGCTTCTCAAAGTAAAGTCTTTTAGTGCAAAGTCAATGAATTTCAGAAACTTACTAAGATGTGTCGCTGTCCTACTTTGGATACAATAGAAGAGTCTCCGTGGGTTCTGTTCAAACAGCGTTATGTTATACAAACACATCATGATAGAAGTTTACTGACTTTAACTTAAGTAACTTATATACAGACTAACTACTGCAATAATTCTTGCTCAGTCTCTGGCTACACTCCCAAAATGGCACTAGGAATAGCACATGCCTGGTATTTATATTGTGCATGCTCAGTCCTTGATATGCTTTTTAAAGACACAGCTCATACAATCTGATCTACATCCTCCCTCTTTGAGAAATAGATCATGCAATTTTATGAATCTATTTGGCATGCAGATATCACAGGTAGTTCTTTGTCATGCATTATACAAGACTAGATATATATACATACACAGTTAAATCCATGTTGCCGAGTATTTCACATGGAGTCTGGATATTCAACCATATAGTGATATAAAACTGGGAACTGGGTTTAGCAAAAGAAGCTGTGTCTACAGAATGCTCAACCTTGGAAGTATTTGGAACATCTTCAGGAATGTAATCAGAGGTTGAAACACACTCTAGGATGGGAACAACATTTGGTTCTCTCTGAGATCTAGAGTCTGTATCACAGGAACAATGCTGTGATGATGATTCTGGTACAGGAAGAAGATGTCTGTGATTTCTCCTGTACTCCACACACTCAGATTCTACAAGGTAGGATCCCGGCTTGGCACATATACCTGTAACTTGACCAATCTGGTCAAAACCTTTTGCCGTTTGTATTCTCAGTCTCTCCTTCCCTCAACAGAAGAAGAAATCTGCTTGTTTTATCATAACTGGACTTCTGAATAGAACTCTTCTTGAATAATTGAGCCTTTATGGTTTTGTTGTTCTTAGATTTAGGCTTCAGTAAACTGGAACTAATAGGTAATGCAGTTCTGGTTTGCCTGGATAGAAGTCTTTGAGCAGGTGAGCCAAGAATATTGTCACTGGGTATGATTCTGAGATTAAGAAAATTCAAAAAGACATTGATATTGTAACACTTGACCTTTCAAGTAATTGCTTTTCACTCTGGACTGCACATTCAGCTAAACCATTTGACTGTGGATATTCAGGATTGCTAGTAACATGTACTAAGTCCCATTCTCTTGCAAATTTTTGAAACAACTGACTAGTAAATTGAGTACCATTGTCAGAAATAACTTTGTGTGAACTATCATAGACTGAAAAATGATGTTTCAACTTAGTAATAACAGCAGTGGATGTTAGGTTGGGTAGTAGAGCAATCTCAAATCAGTTTGAATACAAGTCTACCAGTACTAAGTGGTGTTGATTGTTCCACTTGAAGATATCAGTGGCTACTGTTGACCAAGGTAGTTCAGGAACTTGTCTTAGCTGAAGTGGTTCTTTTTGCAAATGCAGACCAGTACTATTACACATTGAACAAAAAGAAAGTAGTCCATCAATGTCTTTCAGTAAAGAAGGTCAAAATACTAATTCTCTCAGTCTTATCTTAGTGGATGAGGAACCTGTGTGACCATGATGCAAAATCTGGATATATTCTTGTTGCAAGGAAGCATGGACAACAATTTTAAGACCTTTGAAAATAATACCATCTTCCAACAACATTTCATCTCTGTAAGGAAAATAGGTTTGCACTTCAGATGGTACACTAGATTGTTTTGATGGCCATCCAACATTAATGTACTGATTGAGCTTTTGCAAAATTGGATCAGTCTTTGTGTGATCTCCTAACTCATCAAGCCTAGTGGTAGAAAAATTACACACTGCCATCAAGTCAAAGTCAAAATCTTCGGTGTCAAACTATTCCATTGTATTTCTGGGTGATCTAGATTAGGTATCAGCCAGACGGAGTAGTTTGCCTTTCGTATAGACCATTTTGAAGTTGTACTTTTGCAATTTGGGCATCATTCTTTGTAATCTCACTGGAGCTGAATGCATAGGCTTCTTTAGAATAGTAACTAGAGGCTGGTGGTCAGTTTCAATCTGAATACCTCGACCATAAATCTAATCATGAAACTTAGACCATGCAAATACTATTGTTAAAAGTTCTTTCTCAGTTTGAGCATACTGCATCTCAGTTTGGGTAATTGTTCTAGATGCATATGTAACTGGCCTGCCCTCTTGAAGTATAATTGCACCAAGAGCAAATTTTGAAGCATCACAGAAAAGAGTGACTAGTTTGTTTACATCATAGTGTCTTAATGTAGATGGGGTGGCAATTTTCTGCTTAAGGTCTTCAAATGCCTTCTGGCACTGTTCTAACCATGCAACATTTCTGTGTATCAGCTCTCTTAAAGGTGCTGTCAACTCACTAAAGTCTGGTCTAAACTTGCCTAAATAGTTGATCATGCCTAGGAAATGCTGTAGAGCATGAACATTGTCTGGTGCTGACATCTCAAGAATAACTGCTTCTTGGTTGGATCTTGTCTCAAGCCAGTACTGGTAAATAAATGACCTACATATATAACTTCTGGAAGTCTGAATTTGCACTTCAGAGGACTGAGCTTCAAGTTTACTTCATGCGCTCTGTCTAGGACTCTCTTTAGGTTTCTGTCATGCTGTGCTCCACCATTGCTCCAAACTAATAAATCTTCTACTATTATGGCACAAGGATAACCTGAAAAAATTTGCTCCATTGCATGCTGAAAGACTTCACTTGCAGAATTTATTCCAAATGGCATCTTTAGGAATCTGTATCTGCCAAACGGGGTACCAAAAGTGGTTAGTAATGATGATTTGCAATCAAGCATCACTTGCCAAAATGAACCCTTTGCATCCAAGACAGAAAAAACAGTGGTATTCGGTATTAGGGCTGCAACCTCCTTGACTGTTTGCATTGGATGATATGGTCTCTGCAATGCTTTGTTCAAATGTCTTGGGTCAATACATATTCTGATTTCATCTGATCCTTTTTGTGAGTTGCAACCATAAACGACACCCATTCAGTTGGTTCTGTAACTGGACAAATTACACCTTGCCGCACCATTTTATCCAACTGAGCCTTAACCTTATCCTGCATAGCTAACGGAACTCTTCTTGCTGGTCTGACTACTGGCGTGACCTCTGGGTCTAACATCATGGAATACACAACTGGAAGTTTGCTCAATTTGTCATCAAAAACATTAGCATACTATGAGAAAATGGCTTCAGAAAAATTTGAACTAGGAGATGCACTTATGTGATGAACTTCTTTGGTATAAGAAAGTTGAGTAATTTTCAAACTATCTTTGAGACCCAATAAAGACTATACTGGCCTCAGACTACATAAAATAACAAGTTGTAACAGTTCTTGGCCAAATAACATGAAAGCATCACTGAGACTTCGCTTTGAATTTCTTCACCTCCATAAGTAAAAAGTTTCACACTACTGGCCACACTGAGTTGTTTATTAGTTCTCACTTTAGCAAATATGTCTGCTGATATAGCATTACACAAGAACCATTGTCTACTTTAAGCTCTGTGGATTTACCATTGATCTGGATTGTACAAAACACTTCACTCTTTGCTAACAAATTCACTGCATCAATTTTTTCACCAACTACTGATACACCATCTACATAGAAAGTTGACTGCTGCGGCTATACTTGATCAACTTGATTTTTTGTGTGACCTTTCTTTACAACTGTGTGAGGTTTACTTGATTTGCAAAACCTTTGGAAATGGTTCCATTTTTTACAATTGTGACATTGCTGACTGAATGCTAAGCATTTCCCTCTTTTAGACTCATGATTTGCACCACAATTGGGACAGTTTACAATAAAGCTGGACTTGGGTTTTGTTGATTCAAGCTTGTACTGCACTGAGAGCTATGTTCCTTTAACTGAAGTAGTCTTAGAATTTGCTGGGAAATTGCATGGTTTCTCTGGTGAGCCAGCAGGGGCTGTGGCTGCCATGTGCTTAGGCCTACTTCTGTTTGCCATGTGTTGCATACTATCTATATTTGCTCTGGAGCCTGCTGAAACCATGCTCTTGTCACTTGCAAGTATACTTGTGTGTTTTTCTGTCACTTCATGGATTTAACAAATTTCTTTGGCTTTATTCAATGTTAAATCACTGTCACGACACAAAATCTTTCTCACAGCGACATTATTAATACCACACCTGAGCCTGTCCTTTATTAACTCATCTTTTAAGTCACCAAACCGACACATTTTAGCTTTGTTTCTCAGGTCAGTTATGTAAGGTGCAAAACTTTCCCCTGGTTTCTTATCTCTTGTGCAAAACAAATGCCTCTCTAATGTAATATTTATCTGGGGATTACACATTTCTCTGAACTTGCTCTTCAAACACTCGGGGTCTTCCCTTGACAACAATATGACAATTTTCACCTTCTACTTCATATACTACTGCTGCTGCTGCATACACAAATGAACGCTCCTTTTCTATGGCCTCTGACCCAGCTAGGTTTAGCAAAATGAATGTCCTGGTGCATGCATCTTTATCTAAATAAGCTGCTTGTATAAAAATATTGTACTCTTGTTCAAATATTCTCCAATTCCCTGCAATATTCTGATCAAATACAAGTGGTAAAGGCTTTTGAAATCCAGCTGCCATGTTAATACATACCAGTGAAGAGTTTTGCAAATAAGCAGGAACACATATGCCAGAAATGTATGCCAATATTTGTAACTTTGCCCAATAGCACAACAAGCCTCTGTATAACTCTTTGTGAAATAAGTCTCTCTCAGGCACTGTAGTACTCTTGAAATTACTGTATTGCAAGAAATCACCTCTCGTCAGTATAAGAAACACATCAAATAACTGCTGCAAATGAACTCGGCAAGGGAAGCTCAGAGTACATTTCGAAGCAATTGCACTTTGCGAATAAACTGTACACAGCACACTGAAATTTCCCCAAAATGTCGGTACCTTGCTAGGCAACTCTTTACAGTGCAAGGAACACTCTATAATGGCAGCACTTTGTGAACAGACACACCCAGCACAAGAAACTGTTTGAAATTGCTATACTTTGACTGTACTTCACAAAATAGTTGCACTTTCCACACAAATAAACACTTTGGAATACATACACAGTAATAAGCAAACACAGTAAGCACTTTTACACACTTTGAGATACTTTGAATAACTTTAGTTATGCCCTCGATACAATACGAAGTCATATTTATGCCCAAACACAGCACTTTGCCAAAAACATGCAGTTGCCTTGCTTTATTTATGCTTAATGTGCCCTTTTTACCCTTATATTTGTTTTGCTCATTTAATCTCTTTCCATACCCATTTTACTTTTCTTGTACTCATTTTACTCTAAACATACCCATTTCCCCTTAAAAGCACTCGTTTTGCCTTAAACATGCTTGTTTTCCTTTTAAACATGCTTGCTTTGCTTTAAACATACTCGTTTTGCTTTTAAATATACTCATTTTACTTTTCTGATTTTCTTTTTGTCAGATATCTTTATTTTAAACATTTTCCTTAGTTAATAAATGTTTACAGTCCCCCTCTTGTTTAATAATGCAGTTTGTGCCCTTGTAATGCTCCATTTTGCCTTTTTTAGAAAATAAGTAGTTCTTGTAAATTCTCGTTACCTTTGATTCTTTTCTGGCTCCTTTTCATGCTCATTTCTCTTAGTTTACCTTCACTGTCATCTCTGCACCTCATGGCTCCGAATATTATTCTCTGCTATCCCAATTCTGACACCATGTCGCTCTCCTACTTTGGACACAATAGAAGAGTCTTCGTGGGTTCTGTTCAAACTGCTTTATTTTATGCAAACACATCACGACAGAAGTTTACTGACTTGACTTTAGCTTAAGTAACATATACAGACTAACTACTGCAATCATACATGCTCACTCTCTGGCTGCACTCTCAAAATGGTACTAGGAATACCATGTGCCTGGTATTTATATGTGCGCACTCAGTCCTTGATATTCTTCTTAAGGACACAGCAAATATGCCATAGTCTACAGATGCATTGAAATTTAGAAAGATATGTCAGAGTTACACATATGTGCAATAGATACATATACATGACAAGTATCCTATCTCACTTCTTAGACTAATTTAAAAACTTTACACTTAGATTTGACAGGTTCTTGATGGTTGCATATATGCAACACTGACACCAGCGCTATAGCTGGCTCAGCCAGTACCCAGTGCCACTCCCTGATCTGCTGCCTCTCAAATCTAAGTTAAGGAGCACCAAAAAAAGTATTTTACTTGTAAAAGTTGCAGCACACTGCTTGCTAAAATTCTAGCAAGCAGCTTACTAAAAGTTATTCAAAGCACAAAATGCTGAAACAAGTGCTGAAGCAACACTTCAGTCCTTAAAAAGCAATATTTCTGTACCTGCATTCACAAATGCTGGTAGGAAAATGAATGCTTTAGCATCAACCATGCAGCAGATCACACCGTCCAACACTTTGCATTAGGGGTTGTTGCCCACTTCATCCTGTCATTGGCATTAGCATATTGGTGCAGTGCCACAGACTGTATGTTAATTTACCTCCTGTATATTTTGACAATTACCATTTATTAGGATGAGACCTGAAGAAAAAGACTTGTGTTAATTTGCTTCAGATTACATTCTGCTCTGCTCACCAGGGTGAGACCAGGTTAAAAATACTTGTAATAATAGGATCATAGGAAGTAACTAGGCTAATGGCCCAAGGGCCCTTACAAGCCTAGCCAAATTTACTCATGTTACTAAGATCACACCCACTCCCCCTGTCCAACATGGACACCAAAGGAACCCACGGGGTGAATTTAAGGCTACTCATCCAATCGTTAAGATTGCATTTGAAGAGGGCCAATGAGGTGTTCTGCTCAACGTGAAGTGGGAGTTTATTCCAAAGGCATGGTAACCTCTGGGAGACAAATTTGTACCTCCAGCAGGTTCTATTGATGTCACATACCTGGTTTAGATCCTAAGAGTGAGTAATCCATGTGCCATTTGACTTCCATATGTGCAGCATTTCCAATAAAGCAGGGTCAGAGAGCACCTTATATGCAAGTCAGAGATCACCTTTGAGTAGTATGTATGAAACAAAATAAAGTGACAGTGATTTCAGCTGATCCACATAGGATAGCTGCTGAAGACCTTGACTTTTCCTTGTGAGGAGCATTTGTGGTCTCTCCAGTTGCTGCAGGTGCTTTGAAAGGTACATACCAAAAAGGGCGTTGTACTCACTTATTGGCCTGATGAGGGAAGAGTATAGGGAGGTGATAACTTCTCCTTTTCTTGAGGCAATGCCCTTAATTATGAGATGAGCCATATAGAATTCCCTTTTTACCATTGTGGAAACATGGTGATCAAAGACAAGGTTGCTCTCAATCTGAGTGCCCAGAACTCTCACCACTGAGTGCGTACTTATGGTATTGTCATTGATGTGGGAATTTGCAGGAGCATCGCTCTTACTGAAAGGGATGATAATACATTTTTTTTTGCATTGAGTTTGAGGCCATGACTTTGGCACCAGTCATTTGATTGCATAAGACATTCTTGAAGGATGTTGACATCACTTGGAGAGTCTATGACTCCATCCAGTTTGCAGTCATCAGCAAACTTTGCCAGCCACAGTCCATTAGTTTTAGCATGTACTTCAGAGAAATATATTCCAAACAGTAGCGGTCCCAGAACTGATCCCTGTGGAACACCACTGGTTTAGGGTCTGCTATTGAAGGTGGATTTCCCCTATTTTGACTGTATGGGTTCTATTAGTGATCCAATTTGCAACTCACATTACGATATAAGGGTTGATATCTAGTTGGGAGAGTTTGCCAATGATGTCTGAGTGAGGGATAATGCCAAATGCCTTGGCTAGGTCTAGGTAGGCTGTATGCACATATTTCCCCTTGTCTAGTGCCCTGGTGACTCTCTTGATGAAGTCCACAAGGTTTAACAGGCATGATCTCCCCTTAACAAATCCAAATAGTAGAATCTAGTGTTTGAAGATTACCTTTACATTTGTTGATAAGGTCCATGATGATTCTCTCTATGGCCTTGCAGATAAGGCTTGTCAGGCTAATAGGTCTGTAGTTTCTGGGGTCAGTAGAAACACCACCTTTGTGCAATGGGATAATGGTGGCTGTTTTCCATTTGGCTGGGACAAAGCAGGTGGTTGCACTGTGATTGAAAAAAGTATCCAAAGCTGATGCAAATTCTTGTTTGAGCCCATGTAGGATGCAGCCTGGGATGTTATCAGGTCCCATTGATGCTGTGTTTTTGGCCTTAGAAAGGGCATTTATGACCTTCTCTTTACAGATACATGGTAGGGGATGAGTGGTAAGAATGTCATGAGGTACGTGTGGTGGAGCAGGGGAGTGAATTTTTCACCAAACCTGTCAACTCACAGGTTAGGTATGTCCACTGGCTCAGTGTGTATGCTACCATTAACTACCAGTTTGGCGCAAATATGGATGTAACTAAAGAATGCCTTTTTGTTATCCTTTCTTGAGGACGCTAACTTTGCCTTGGAGGACTTCACAAGAAGTCTTATTTGCTTATTTAAGCTGTGGAGGGAGTGCCTCCACTTTAGAGCCTGCTCTTTCTTACTCTTAGACAGCAGTTTCTTCCTTTTATTGTAAAGCCTGTTAATGGTGATTGCCCACCAGGCAGGTTTTCTCTTCCTTGAAGAGCTTGTTTTGGTCCTAACAGGTACTGCTGAGTCAAATCTGTTATACAGGTGCTTGTACAGGGTATTGGTGTGGAGCTCAGCATAGTTATCGGTTCCATTTGGGGGAGGTGTAGTGAAGTTATTTATACCGTCCAGTAAGAGGTTATAATCTGCTTTGGATAATTAGGAAAAAGTATATTAGAGGGTCAGCCCAGGTTGGAAGGTTTGGAGACAAAGCCAGAGAGGCAAGATTACGTTGGTTTGGACATGTGCTGAGGAGGGTTGCAGAGTATATTGGGAAAAAGATGCTAAGGATGAAGCTGCCAGGTAACAGGAAAAGAGGGAGGCCTAAGATAAGGATGTGGTGAGAGAGGACATGCAGGTGGTTGGTGTGACAGAGCAAGATGCAGAGGACAGGAAGAAATGGAAACAGTTGATCTGCTGTGGCAAATCCCTTAACAGGAGCAGCCGAAAGACGAAGAAAAAGAAGACAGACCTTGCAGTAACATTCCAGTATTATATTTGAGGAACATGTCATTTGATGAACTCACTTTTGGCATATGAAAAAAAGCAAGTGCTGCTCACCCCAATTACTTTTTCATTGAGTGAAGTTTGATTTTTCCCCACTGTTGTGTAAGCTTGGCATTGGTATATCTATCTACACACACACACACACACACACACACACACACACACACACACACACACACACACACACACACACACACACAGACACACACGCACACACATGCACACGCACACGCACACACACACACACACACACACACACACATCTATATATATATATATATATATATATATATATATATATATCTATATATAAAGTTTGGTGGGTATAGGGTGTCGCCCCTCCATGGGGGGTGCAGGGGCTCTTGCCTCCCAAAAAAAAAAAAACATAATATTCACCAAAGTGATTTTGGCAAATGGTTTTCAGTTTATGTTTGCTGAAATTACTTTGGTAAATTCACAGGAATCTTGTATTTGGAGGTTTTTGCTAGTTGTCATACCATATACCTCAAAAATATTTACAAATACACTCATGATGAATGTACTCTTTCAGTTTGCTTTTCAATAACTCTGGTGTGTGCTGTTATCTGATTTTGTTAGGAAGATTGTTCCGGGTGACTGGACTGAGTTTGCTGAAAGCTTTTTTAGCTCGGGTTGTTTTGAAGTGTGGCCTTGGTAATGATATGTTATTATCTTGATGATCCATAAGGCTGTATGATGGTTGTATGATGTGGGGGGGGGGGGAATTATCTAGGCATAATAATTTTAAAAGTGGCAACATTATGCAAGCTTTTAACAAGTGGCAGTGGTTTGTTCTATGATTTGCTAGTGCCAGAAATTTGAATATTTTATTTTCAGTCACCTGAAGTTTTGAGGTGCTAATGCCTGATTGCAAGGAAATGTGAGGGAGGGTATATTCTGTTTTAGGAATTAGAGCACTTTTGATGCTGTTTAAGCAGCAAACATACGTAACTCCTAACAAAAATGTTGGTTTTGATTGAACAGACATAAAGTCAGGTAGACCTCACCAGAATAGGAACCAAAAAGATGGCAACAATGGAAAATAACAATTCTTTACATAGTGGAACAGTCTCCATTAGAACAAAAGGTCATAATAATGCAGAAACATTGCTTCAGTTTTACAGCCACTCTCGAGGCAACTAGCAAAAATTGTTATTAAAAACAGAGCTGACAGTCCCAATTACAGATTTCCAAGTAGCAATTCTCAGGCAGCAGTATTTAAGGTCTCTGCCTGCAAGGCTCACACTAACAATATGTAAAGTTCTTTAGTTTCTAAACAAGCAAGTCTAAACTTTGTTTACACAAACACAAGTCTCTGTAGATATTTCTGCAATGCATGATAAAGCCTACATTTTCTGGCATGCAGATGAAATCTCTGGCAAATGAGTACAACATCTGGTACAGAAACAAAGTCACAAAATCCCTGGCACACAAATAAAGTTTCTGGCCAATAAAAAAAATGTCTCAAAGTCTCTTAAATAGTACTTTGTTAGTTAAACAAACCTAAAGGTTTGGATCACAAATCCTTTTCAATAAAATTATCAGGACTCTCAAAGCCACAACCCAACACTCCAAGTAAGGACTTCATCCGAGAGTGGACTTCTCTAGCCACAGTGCAACTTTTTTTTCTAGAAAACCCTTCAGGTTCCTCTTGACAACTGAGCTTTGACAAATGCCGTATTACCTGCCTTATACAGACCCCAGTGTCTAGCTATTCATCATCCTCTAGGACACCAGGGGCTCCCTATTGAAATGTTGGCACTCGAAATGCCGAGTGCTGACAAGCCAAAAAAAAAAAAGAAAAGAAAAAAAAAAGGAGAAGAGCAAATTTTGAAAATCACACTTCTCCTTAAAACTCCTTCTTGCAGTGGAGGTGGGGGGGGGGCTGCACTCCCCCATGTCAGGGGCAAGCCTCTAATACCTCTGAACTTATATGTACTAAATTCAAGATTGCCAAATCTCGGATAAAAGGGAATATTCTGAGAACTGGCATCTCAGACTTGGTATATGTAGGTCCATTATTTTGGCTATTCAGGCTTCATATTTTGGGACTCTCTCTGGTGGGTCCCAACATTTCAAATGGTAAACAAAATGGAGTATTTCCACTTAAAGGTGACTAGTCTCTATTCCCTGCATCTGTGTCTTTTCCTTATCTAAGTTTGTTTTCCTCTTTCAGATGCCCCACTTACCTTAGATCTAGTGTATCCAACTCACCATGCTTTTGCCTATTGGTACAGTTCATTAGGCATTTCCCAGTGAAGAAAATCATTCCACACTGCAATTTCCTATAATCTAGCTGTAACTACATATAGGCATGTGTGCGTGTGTGCGTGCATGTCTCTGTATGTGTATGTGTGTATGTATATATATATATATATATATATATATATATATAGATATATATATATATATAGATATATATATATATATATATATATATATATATGGTCATAAAGCATGGTGAAATGTCGAAAATATTGAATCGCGACATTTCCATTCGATTTGCGGCAAAACACCGAAAATAAGTGATCCGTGTTTAAATGACAGTTCCCTTGTATATATTCATAGTAATTCCACAGCAAACACATTCCCTGTGCTACAATAGCGATTTCCATCAACATGAATTGCTCTATAATAGTGAATACATAGTAATTCCACAGCAAACACATTCCCTGTGCTACAATAGCAACTTCCATCAAGATGAATTGCTCTATAATAGTGAATACATAGTAATTCCACAGCAAACACATTCCCTGTGCTACAATAGCGACTTCCATCAAGATGAATTGCTCTATAATAGTGAGTACATAGTAATTCCACAGCAAACACATTCCCTGTGCTACAATAGCGACTTCCATCAAAATGAATTGCTCTATAATAGTGAATACATAGTAATTCCACAGCAAACACATTCCCTGTGCTACAATAGCGACTTCCATCAAGATGAATTGCTCTATAATAGTGAATACAAAGTCCATATCCCAATAAACCAGGTGCTATGAAAGTTTCCAAAAGTGTCCTATAATGCCATAGAAATATTAAACACATGGAAGGTTATAGCAGAGATATCAGAATGAACAATGGTGTGCCATTTATTGTACAAATCCTAACGGTGTCATTTCATCCTGTTTAGCAAGCAGAGATTGTATCATATTTTCTTTATCACTCAGCCTACGTTTCTTTGGAGATGCAGGCACACAACACAGGAACTTCTGTTTAACATCCTCCAAATGGTTTTGCTCTAAACTAATGGCATGCAACACATCAGTGATGTAAAGTTCCTTTTTACCTAAGAGAGACATCAGCCTACGGTGCCATCCTTCCACTGCGTTCTGACTCCTAGGGTAGCCCATGGTACATGTTTCAGACTGATTCCAAAAAGGTACATCAAATAGTGGTTGTTGTCTCTCTGATGTGGAACCCCTCATGCCATAATGTCGTGGCCTCCCTAAAATGTAGTTATTTTTAAAGAACTCACATAAAGGGGCACCCCTTTACCCCAATGCCTCCTCAATTGAACTGAAAGTGTCCATAATATGTTCTGTGCATATAAAAGCAAGTGAAGGAACCTGTTTACATAACAGTGCAAATTGTGTATCTGTACCATATTCCTGTGTCAGGTTAAGCTTCTGGATCTGCCGCCATATAATATGGCACAAATGAAACCAACATCCCTTCACTGTACTGTTAGGTAGATGCTTAATAATGCTGTTCACTGCCCCCTTTTCAAAGTCACTGAGTACCATCCTTGGCTGGAAATTTAGATGGAAGTCCCTACATAAAGCCATCAATGTGTCCCAGAATTGATCATAGCACTGCTCGCATTTGGACGGTAGGATGGCATATACTACAGGTACTACTTTGCTGTTGCTAGGACCATGCAAGTTACAATGAACAGAGTATATTTGTTTACACTCCCTAGTGATAATTGGAAATGTACCATCAACAAGGATGTATTCTGAACTGTAGAGCAGGCCTAGATTACCCTCTGTAGTGAGAATGACAACATCATAGTTATGGCTCTGAAGTGCACTGTGTTTAATGACAAAGAGTCCCTGCTTCAATGGTATCATCTCCGGCCTTAAATCTTTCAGACTTGCTAACTGTACTCTGGGATTCGTGCTGTTCCTACGCCTTAACCTACGCACACTCTGCTTCAACGCATCAGTATTACTCATGGTGGTTACTACGTCAGTGGACGTGGTTGCCAGCACCTCAGACACAATCCTGCAGGGATCCTCAATAGTTTGTTCAGCACGCCTTTTAATTGCTGCACGTACCCTACTCTGCTCTACCCTCATCACATCTGGTGCGTGAAAATGACCAATGCTTTTAAGTAGCCTCTCCTCATCAGCACACTTCTGTGTTATACAATGTCCCTTACATCTCTGTCTTGCCTTCTGAGTGCAACACCAGTAATTCTTCTCAGGGTTACTCATTTCAAGGTAGTACTGATAACCATCAATACAAAGGATTGGACGGCCTTTTTGGGATGTAATAGTGCCATATAATGAGCCAATAACACCAGGACAACTCAACGTCGGTTGGTCTGACATAGTACCTGAGCTCACCTAAAAATCAACAACAGTAACTATATTACTACAAATGTATGCTATTCCTGCTATGTAATACAGGCCTGTAGCACGTCTATTTACAAAAACTTACATGCATACAAACCATGACAAAGGTATTACATTGCATTGGCAATCTGAGACATCTCTTAAATTTAGACACACTGGTAAAATCCACTCAATACACATTTAACCTTTCCAAATAATATTGATACAAATATACAAATAGACACCTACGCCAATACATTTATCCTGCAAACTAAAGCCTGTTGGTATTCAGTACCTACAATACTATTCAACTATAATGTATAACTACACAGGTACACAACATCAAGCTGTATTCATTTCAATTGTGCATTTTAAAACTTAATAAGTGTAAATTACTACTATATCAATGACTCATTCAAGTAATGAGATAATGCTTATACCCAAAGGAAGTGTCTTTAATACTATACAATTAACCTTAGACATGACTATCCAGACTGGTATTACAGCACTTTGTCATATATTGACATATATGTCCTGAAATTGTCAAAGACTGACTGTAATACACAACTCAGAACATTATTACAATGTATGTAGACTTGTTAAAAACATTACAGCCAGAAGCTTCAACAGTTTATATATATATATATATATATATATATATATATATATATATATATATATATATATAATATATTACTACTTGTATATGTTATGTTGCAAGGATCGGGTAACACTTACAGCGATAGTTATGCATATCATATTGTCCAAAATTAGCTGTACTGACATTATATGATATACCTTTTAAACATGTAATGTTATCTATATTACACTATTACAATACGTACTCACATAACAATTTTACCGGTCCACACTTGCAACGTAAAATCGTTAGTATTGCCGATCATGGATATTTTCTGTAATGAAATCCACCTCTGCAGCGATATAATATGTTTAAATGACACTCCACATTATTGCTGGCTCTTTAATCGCATTGTCTTATACTTCCACACTCTTTCTATGAAGTATTACGTGCGACTAACAGATCTTCGTCGCAACATCATTGTCATTATCGGTGGACGTCGTATTCATATATGCGACGTTCAGTAGTTTGAAAGGAGCTCCATGGCGGTTTTTATTATTCGATCTTTATGCCTTGCAGGATTATTTGTTGTCGACATTACTACTGATGATCGAAGGACTGGCAGGTATGTAAACGTCGACTATATGATAGTAAACCATAGATATATATATATATATATATATATATATATATATATATATATGTGTGTGTGTGTGTATATCTATACACACACACACACACACACATATATATATATATATTTGTGCACATACGCACACAAAGCTATAGATATATGTATCTCTGTCTTTTTATACATAAATATACATATATATATATATATATATATATATATATATATATATATATATATATATAGTTACCAATCAAAACATCTACTCTTCATCATAACATCTAAACTCAAAACATCAAGACCATAACATATAAACTTCAAAACATCTAAAACTCATAACATTGAATCTCAAAACATTGAAAACTACAAATCAACTATAAATAACATCCCAGACACTGTTTTCTACATTTATATACCAACTCATAGGTCGCACTACAGTGGGGGAAACGCTTAATTTCCTAACTCCACTGTAGTGCGACCTTAGAGTTGGTATATTTAATTTACGGGGTGGGTGTAGCCCCCCACTTGGGGTGTGCAGGGGGGCTTGCCCCCCTGCATAAACATAGTAAAACCTCTGTGGGATGTTATTTATAGTTACTTAGTAGTTTTCAATTTTTTGAGATTCGATGTTTTGAGTTTTAGATGTTTTGAAGTTTAGATGTTATGGTCTTGATGTTTTGAGTTTAGGTGTTATGAAGAGTAGACGTTTTGATAGGTATATATATATATATATATATATATATATATTTATATATACATTATGACAATCCAATTTCATCACATAACACTGTCCAAAGAAGTTTTAGCATTGGACAATACATCGTTATGGGTTAGACCTAAAGAAAGATCCAATCTTCATTTGTTTTTTTTTTTCCACTCTCCCTCTACTAGTTAAGTTTTCCATAAAGCAGCCCCACCCATGCTTTTCAAGTCAGGAAATAAAGAGAAGGAAGTTCTCAGTAGAGAACTAGTTGAGAACGACATTAATTCGATAATTAATTTGAGTGATTACGAATTTACAGAGGCACAGAACAATCTTTTAAATAAAGGCATCACTTTTATTCCCACAGCACCATCCTGTAGTAGTGATGTAATAACCAACTTAAAAATGTTCTGTAGAAATTTAATGTTAAAGTCAATCTTTGGTAATGGAACTGAAACTAACAGCTCTGAGTTAAAAAGACCGAGTATGTTCATACCACAAAATAGTCCTTTAGTTTATATGATTTACCCCAGGGATTACCTCAGTGTCACTGCTCGACAGAGGCACAGCAAAATAATGGGTATAGTTCCCCATACTAAAGGGGTGGCGTAAGCCACAAAACGATGGGCTAGGCTTATAAATGCCCTCGGGCAGATAGCCTAGTATGAACCTATGAACCTATGAACCTATATGTTTTTAAGAATATGCTGGCAAGAGATTATGGATATATTAAATAAAAAACACAAACATTATCACAATTTAACTCAGACTGAATGTGTGGTTTTAAAGGAATTACAAGAAACTTCAACTATTATTATATCAGCGGCAGATAAGAGAGGTGCAATGGTTGTGACAAACCATACTATCATTTTCAAATGCTAGGCATGCTGAATGATGATAAGACCTATAAAGTTATGAATAAGTTACAAGTGAATCAACTGATATATAATGTTATTAGTGTTTTAAAATAACTACTTTTGAGACATAAAATTAATGAAACAGTACATGAATTTTTCACTGTAATACACCCACGCATTCCAATAAAAAAAGGACTGCCTAAGGTCCATAAAAACATAAAATATCTGCCATTACGACCCATTATAGGAAGTGAAGGATGGCTAACTGAGCCCTTGTCAACATTCCTTTCATAAGCAGTTATAGCATGTTTTGTTAAATGGGCCAATGGTCCTGAAAGATACTGAACATTTTTAAGGACATTGTAAACATGTAATCAGAACATTAAGGATTGGTCTTCATATTTGTTAGTAACTCTAAACATTGTTAGTTTTTTCACTGTCATCCCTAACACACTTGGAATGGTGGCCAGATGGAATGCTTTATTAACCATGTGTAATGAACAAATGGATACTAAAGACTTGATATGTTGCTTGTTATACTTGTTTTTAGAGAATAATATCTTTATATATGACAACAAAATATATTGGCAGAAATGAGGAGCAGCCATGGGCACCCCCTGTGCCAACAGTTATGCTAACACAGTGTTACTTGAATGGGAGATGTGATGTGTACTGAATAATAATCCATTTCCATCCCATATTACGTATTACAGAAGGTTTGTGGACAATTGTTTTATATTATGGATGGTTTCTACTAATGAGTTGCGTATTTTTTTCCAATATTTAGAGAGAACATTTAATTTTTTGAAATTCACAATGCACTCTTCAGATGAAAGTATCAGTTTTAAGATGTACTTTTGTATTTACACTCCTATGAAGGAATTCAAACAACTATGCATCAGAAAGAAAGTAAGAGAAACAATATACTTGATCTATGCAGTATGCACTCCAGCATATTCATATGAATATTATTAAGGGACAAATGTTGAGACATTCCCAGCTGAATATGAGGGATATGGACTTCATGATGATGAGTGAGCAACTAATGAATGACTTTAAAAAAGAGGTTATAATGGACTGGAAATAAATGAAACCTCAAGAGAGGTTAGAGTCCTACGTCAAACAAATGGGAGACCATATTATTCTGAAAAATGTTTTATGGATAGTAGTAATCAACAGGATAATGATAGAAATAAAAGAAATAATAAAACTAGATTAATATTAACATACTTCAGTGATATTGATTTAGTATGTGACGTGAAAGCTAATTGGAAGATATTAACAAGTGACGACTCTGTAATACATTGTTTACCATCTTTTTCTTTTAAAACTGAGAGAAGTATAAAGCAGTTATTGTGCCACCATATCTGATGAACAATCCTGGCAAACATAAGAAATCAGACACTTTTCTGTGTATGAATTGCAGCTGTTGTAAATATATTTCAATAGAACAATGTTTTAAGGATCCAAAAACAGGGAGATGCTATTACTTGAAAATCTATGGCAACTGCAGAACAAAAAAATGTAGTTTATATTGCAAGCTGCCAATTTTGTAACTCTTATTATGTTGGCAAAACAAATTGGCATCTCAAGGAAAAGATCTAGAAACATATATGTGATGTACATCTCAGATATGTCAAAAATCCACTTTACAAGCAAATCTTGACTAATATGTCACATATTTTTGTTTTCTTGGTTATAGAAGTTATTAATAAAGACCTGAGGGGAGGTGACTTAGTTTTACGTACTGAGCAAGCCAATGGATTGTCTGTCTACAGGCAGAAACACACACAGGCTTGAATACCTGTATGCCATTAAAACCAGCCCTGAGAGGGAATAGTCTTATCTATATATATATATATATATATATATATATATATATATATATATATATATATATATATATATATATATATATATATATATATATAGTCAAACAAATATGCGAAAGCACTTATCCTTATTGTTTTATTTAACTTTGAGCGATTAAAGTTTTATTACATTTTAAGCATTTGGAATGTTTATGTTCAGTGCTTTGTTGGAGGAACTGTACAATTATTTTACTAATTTTTTTTGGTGGGATAGTTCTTCCCTTTGGTGGTTTGCTCACATTTTTGGTTGTCTATATATATATATATATATATATATATATATATATATATATATATATATATATATATATACATATATATATGGATCCCCTTCAAAACATTGCATTGAATGGTCATAACTTCGAAGCTCAGAACATTGAGACCATAACATCTAAAACCCATAACGTCTAAAACTCTTAACATCGAATTTCATAACATTGAAACTTTACATCACAACTTCAAAACCTAAAAATCACATGTAAATAACATCCCCTCCACCTAAAACAACACCAAAGTAGTAAACACACTTTGTATTATGTTTCTGCACCCCCCACACCCCCCATAAATTAAATATACAAGCTCTGAGATCGCACTACAGTGGGGTATTAACTTTTTTCCCACGTAGTACAAAGTGTGTTTGCTACTTGGTGTTGTTTTAGGTGGAGGAGATGTTATTTACATGTGATTTGTAGGTTTTGAAGTTGTGGTGCAAAGTTTCAATGTTATTAAATTCGATGTTATGAGTTTAGACATTATGGGTTTTAGATGTTATGGTCTTAATGTTTTGAGCTTCGATGTTATGAACTTTAGATATTTTGAAGGGGATCCATATATATATATATATATATATATATATATATATATATATATATATGTGTGTGTGTGTGTGTGTGTGTGTGTGTTTGTGTGTGGCAAAAAATATCTACATAAGACTATTTTGAAGGCCAGTAGTAAGCTTAACAAGCAAACCTCTAAGATTATACATTTGGGATAGGGTATAGATTATAACTGTCTGGAAGTTAGCACAGAGGCCTAAAGCTCTGAACTGTTAATGGGGTGCTTCCTTTGTCCATGTCACTGGATTTGACTCCATTAATCTTCATTTTCCTGCTGTGTGACTAAGTGAGTTATTTAATCAGACAGTGCTACTGGGTCACTTTTGAAAAAGTGAAAATTTAGTCACTGGTCCCATCTGGCCAAAAATGGGTTAAATAAGATTATAATCATATTTTAAACTCCATCTTTAAGTATGAATCAGAACAAAAGGTGATAATAAATTAAATTTACAGCCCAACAAATGTGCTTTCCCTTGCAGACAAAGAAAGGACCTATATGTTACATACCTCATTAAAACATCACAGTCTAAATAATATTGGCGTCTATATTACATTATCGCATGCTTAAAAAAGCGAACGATGATTAATCGACCCCATGTAAGCGAAAGCTTACAATGTCGAAACCTCAGAATAGTGATTTTTTTCCAAGGGGAAAAAAAAATCACTGTTCCCCAAAAAATAAATTAAAAGAAAACTTTAAAACATTGCATAAAGTAGGGGGGCTTCAGCCGCCACACTCCCCGATGTGGGGGGCTGTGCCCCCCCCACACCCCTCCCTACTTAAATACACCAACTCTGAGATCACACTACAGTGCCGAAAATGGCAAAGTAATGGAAGTGGCCAAGCAAATTCTTTCCCAGGGAAAGAATTTGCTTAAAAGCAGCTTCGCTATTTTGCCTTTTCGTTCTTTTATGTTCGATCAAGATGCATTTGACAGAATGTGTCTGCGATCACGTAATAGAAACCCTAATATTGTACTGCATTTGTTCATATTTAACCTGTAATGCCCATATCATTAAAGGCTGAATTTACCAGTTTGGCCTAACTTTATGCTACACATTATGTTTCCACTAGAGTTATTCATTGGCAACATAAAATATTTATAACACAAGACTCCCCTTAGCAACAACTAGACTAAAAATAAAAACTTCTCTAAGTCCAATTACAGCCTTTTATGCAATGACATAAATAACTTCATAGCCACTCCCCCCCACTGATGGAACAGGCACCTATGCTGAGTTATACACCAATGCTTTATACAAGCACCTGTGCAAATGTATTGACTCCGCTATACCTGATAGAACCGAAGCAAGATCTTCAAAGAAAATCAAACCTGCCTAGTGGACAACTGCCATTTAAAGACTATACAATAGGAGAAAGAAATTGCTGTCTAGAGCAGGAAGGAATGGTCTCAAAACTGGAAACACTCCCTCCTCAACTTAAACAAGCAAATAAGGCTCCTAGTGTAGTCCTCCAAACTAACTACAAATCCAAATTAGCTTTCCTAACTAAGGATAACCACAAGGCATTCTTTAGTTACATCCATAACATCAAAGGTAAGGCATATATTTGTTTTGAACTCATAGTTTTTTTTTTCTCAAAAAATTTTTTTATTAATTATATGAATAGCAAGACAATTAAAAGATTATACATAACAAGAAGGCATAAATGAACATATAACAATTCATCTAGTGATAACAACCTTCCTGAGATTTTGATAAATTATTTAGAAATAAAACATACACCATATGTACACTATATACAAGTTAGGCAACCTGAGAGAGAAAAAAAAAATATATTTAACATTAACTATTTAATATGTTTAGAACCTTTTCTAACACAACCTTTCTAATAGCTTTTTTTTTGGACTCCCACCTAAGTATCTTTGAGCATCAATAAGTTTAAAAGCCATTTTCTGGAAAGTAACCCATTTTAATTTAGAACGATCAATCCAATTTTGTATTATATAAAGTTTTAGTAATGAGCAAATAAAAATGATAACATGAATATCAACTTTTGAAAGATGAATCAATGGAATATGTAGAATAGCAAATTCCCACGTCAACGTGGATTTTTGATATCCCATTTTCTGCAGTCTGACTTTCAAAGATGTCCACAATCTGTGAGAAAAATGACAATACCATAGAATATGAAGGAGGTCTGCTTGGGGATGAGAACAGCATGAACACGAAGGGGACTTATTTGGGTTAAATTTGTTTAATTTGATTGGGGTAAAGTAGGCATCATTATTAATCATTAATTGTGTGTATGCTATTTTTAAAAGGGATAAATTCCTTAGTGTGTCTAATAGCCAGGACTTTCTGAGATTCTGACAATTGGGAATTATAATTCAACCAAACATTAGATAAAAGACAGTTGTGGTCCATCATTAAAGAATTAATTAATTTATATGAGTTTGAGAGCATTTTATCAGATGATGAAAGTATTTTGATAATCGTGTTAAGGTTTTTCAATTGTGAGTCTATGGGGACCAGACATACAAATTTGTTTTTAATTATTGCTCTTAGTTGTGTAAGAATTGGTGAGTAATTCCATTTTACTTTCAATAACTTACGCCAGTCAGATAAAGGCAAGTCAAGATATTTCAAAACATCTCCTACTTTTAGATTTTTAATTAAAGGATAGTTTGTTAAGTTCAAAAGTTTATTGTCCAATAATATATTTGGGTTTAGATGAATTGGCTGAACATGGTGCGAGATCTTTTCTAGTTTACACATTTTGAGTAAGGTTTGGAAATCTCTAATCTTTTGTTTAAATACTGTAGATATATTTTAATAAATAAACTATCCAGAGAGATAAAGGGAATAGCTTCAGGATTTAAATTATTAGAAATGACATAATTATACCATAATTTTATCCATAAAGAGTGATTTGGATAAGAAGTGTTATTGAATTTAGAGATAGTAAGAAGTTTATTGGATGAGACAATCAAATAATAGAGATAAAGATTAGGTAAACCCAACCCTCCCTTGTCCTTTGAAAATGCCAATCTAGAATAGGAAATTCTAACAGATTTAGGGAACCATATGAATTTTGCCAAAGCTTTATTTACAGACTCAAAAAAATTTTTTGAAATTATCTGATCAGATGATGAGAATTGGTAAAGAAATTTAGGCAGAATATTCATTTTAATAATGGCCACCCTTGAAAGAAATGAAAGGTTTAGATGCTTCCATCTGTCCATATCAGACAATATAGAGTTCCATAATTTATTAATATTATTTTGAAAGGAAGATTTATTATTGTGTTCTAAATTGATTCCTAAATATTTTATATTATAAGTAAACTGAAAATGATCGTCTGGAAACAAAAAAAAGATTTGTGTGCTAAATGATTTAAGGGAAAAATATGAGTTTTTGTAGAATTTAAAAGATAGTTGGAAACCAAAGAAAAATAATCAATAGAATTCATTATTTTTCTGTAATCAGATAATGGAGTTTGAAAGTAGATTACTAAATCATCCGCAAAAGCAGAGAAATGAATATTAGTATTAAAAATTCTAGGGATGTTATGAAAAGTATTTTGAGTAATAAACAATAGCAAAGGTTCTAAGTAAATGTTGAAAAGAAAAGGGGACAATGGACAACCCTGTCTTGTTCCTTTAGTGATCTTTATCGGAGCAGAAAATTGACCATTAATGTATAGTCTAGTAAACATATTCTTGTATAAAACTTTTAAAAAATTTATAAAGAATAAGGGAATATTAAAACATAACATAGTTTGAAATAGAAAGTTCCAACATACTCTGTCAAAGGCATTTGATGCATCTATAATCAAAGCATATATAGGGTTTGGATTTTTCTTAATGAGATGAAGTATAGTCTCTAAAGATAGAGTATTATCCCAAGCATGTCTCTGAGACATAAAACCTGATTGATCTGACGAGATAATTGAGGGTAAAATCCGTTTCAATCTGTTAGCCAGAATAGATGACAGAATCTTAATATCCACATTAATTAAAGAAATGGGTCTATAATTTACTGGGTCAGATTTATCTTTATTATTTTTTAGAATTAGATTAGGTTTTGGATGTGTTCCAATGAATATCTGAGATATCATTAACTCTTATATGATTGTAAACTTTAAATAGAAAGGGAAGAACTACCAATTTGAAAGTTTTGAAAAATTCTGGAGTAAAACCATCAGGTCCCGGAGATTTACCCAATTTAAGATTATCTATTGAATCCGAGATTTCTTGTACCGATATAGGGGTAGAAAGTAGTTTTTGCTGATTATCATTAAGTTTAGGGAACTGCAAAGAGTCTAAAAAGAGTTTTGAGTGATTATCTTTAACAGAATTAGAAGAACCTGAATATAACTCAGTGTAAAGAGAGGTGAAAAGTTGAATAATCTCTTCATCAGTATTATATAATCTGTTATTATAAGATAAAGATGTAATATTTGGATTTCTGAAGTTAACTTTAATAATTCTCGCTAACAATTTAGATGGAACCTGGGCCCACTCTGAATATGAAGCAAGTAGCTTTTGTTCAGCTAAGGAGAGGTTATTTTGGTGAAGCAGAATTAAATCTTTCTGACAATCAAAAATTTGTTTTTCTAAAGTAGCATCATAGTTCAGACTAAGATGATTTTCCAACGAAGAAATTCTTGATTTTAAGAATTCCTCTTTCTTAAAGTATTGTTTTTTGAAAAAGCAGCTTTACTAATAAATAAACCTCTTAATCTTGCTTTACATGCAGCCCATTGTATGTCATAAGGAATGTCTGATGATTCAAGACTATTCACCATTTCATTTAGGATTTCTGAAGCTTGTTTGCAAATATCTTCATTTGACAATAAGTTATTATTTAAGGTCCACTTATTAAACATAGTTTTATTTTTGATATTGGGTTTTATGTTCAATTTTAGTGAAATTCTTGAGTGATCCGAAAAGAATCTGGGTTCTGTAGTAAAGTCCACAATATATTTTGAAATATAATCTGAAATTAGAAAGAAGTCTAATCTGGACCACGAATGATAGCACTTAGAATAATAAGTATATATATCATTCTTGTTTATATTTTTAACAGTGCGGAGGGGATCTATTAAATTATATTCTGTCATCAAATCATTTATAGCCAGAGTAGATTGAAGATTATAGGTGACAGTGGAGCGGGAACGATCAATTACAGGGTTTATAACTGCATTCCAGTCATCACCCACTATAATATGATGATCCTTATAGGATGCAAGAATATTGTAAATTTTTAAAATGAATAAATGTTGTGAATTACATGGGCCATATAGATTTAAAATTAATAAGGGTTTGTCCAAACCAGCAATAGAAGCGGTAAATAAGCACCACCTCCCCTCATCATCAAATTTCTCATCAATAATATTCCCAATGAATTTTTGTTTAATGATTATAGCTACACCTCTGGAGTTAGATGAGTCACCTGAAGCTATAATCTTTTTGATCCATATTTTTTAACTCTTTATTCCAATCAATATGTGAAATATGGGTCTCTTGAATAAAACAAATGTTAGCCTGTGATTTAAAGATCATATGAAATAATAGTGACTTTTTCGCTTTATCTTGAATGCCTCTAACATTCCAAGAATCTAAAATTATGTCAACAGGCATATTCTACAAGTATAATCATTATTGATGCTATAAAAGTGAACTCAAGGTGCAAATCCAACACAACATTAAAAAGAAGAAGAAAAAAATAAAAGAAAAAACAGTCTTTAAGTATTCAAGCAAGTCATCAAATAACATTTGTTGAAAAAAAGAAAAAGTTTTTTAAGAACCATGAAATGTATAATAATAACCTTTATCCTAACCCTAGTGCCTACCCACCAATCCCCCTGTGATAAAGGAAGAGCAGAAAAACATGAAAAAACATTGTAATTATAGATAATAATAACCTCAAGTTAGAATACAAATTACTCAAAGGAAGCCTAACATAACATAAAGTCCGAGTAATACTACTAAAAATATATACAAAATTAACTAATTTCAAGACGTCCAACATGCTTAATCCCTACTTCTAATACTAATCTAAAGCTCCTATCCTTAAATTGAAATTTATAGTGATTAAATGTATTTCCTCAAGTATTTCAAGAGAAAGAGAAACAAGTAAATAATAAATAAATCACACTCTGCTTAACTAGAACACTCTATCATAAGAAGTAATACAATTAAAACTGAAAGATATGTAAGATAACATATATAAGTATAACAAAACCAACTGGTAACATTATAATATAAGTAAATAAGCATAGCATTACTGAACTAAAGATAATAGTCATGCACTATCTACTGAACCTTCTTTAGTACTTTAGTGATAATTTCATTAATCAACATGACCATTAGTATGATAAAAGCACTAATACCTGTAGAATGAGTATTTAGTTATAGTTCAAATAAAGCAAAAAACAACTACCAAGCAACCAAATCTCAAAATGAAAAACAATTCAGTCTGGAGATGCATCTATTAACTAGATAATAATAGTACAGGAACTATTCAAAATGAAATATTATAAGTTGTAAGGTTTTAACACTAGTTAATATACATGAATAAAGTATAATTATATTATTAAATAGTAACTTAAACAGCATCATATATATTGGACTGAATGTACAACAATGTGCATACATATAAGTTAAATCTACTTTTTGAATATTTTACTAATGACTCTGTTAGGTTATGTAGCCATACTATTGTTCTAAGCTATAGATGTAACATAGCAAAACAGCATGAAAAGACAAGGCTTTTAAAGTAAACATTTTGAACATCTAATTAAAACAGAAACAAGCAGGCTAAATGCAGTAAATCTAAGGGCTTAAATATATACATGTAGATTCAGCTAATCATATTAAAGATAGTTATTTCAAACCTTTCAAATAAGTAAAGGCTTTCTTAAACATAAACTACTAATCATAAATATCACATCCAGCCTCTGAGAAGAGAGAGAGCAGAGAATAGAAAGAACATGAAACTTTCATATGAACAGGTATACTTTGTAACATTTGTCAAATTAAACACTTCAGTATAATATAAAATATTGTATGAAAAATATTCTGAATAGGAAAATATGTTCATTTCTTTACACATCCTTTAGAATTTTAATATATAAAACTAACCTGTTCATTTGTTTCCAGAAACATTTTCACTCTGCTTTATGAAAGTAGCAGCTTGCTTTGAAGTCATGCAGACACACTAAAAGTCACTGAATATATTATGTGACATGAATCTGTTTAAATTTAAAAAGCAACCTTCATTTATGAAGAGAAAACACTTTAAATAATAGCCAGATCTATTAAAAAGTTAGTGCTATTGAATACTTGTTGAAAACAAGCAGACTTGTGTATTTGAAACTGTCCTTCTTTCCTCACAAATGATGACATCACCATCCATCTCAGAGAGACTGTAGTGTGCATGTTCATGCAGAGCATCAGCTGGAACTCTGAGGGGAAGATTTTCTTGCTAGAATGTTGAGATGGAATGTTTTTCCCTCCAAAATCATTTAGCTTACACAGAAGGCTGTAACTCCAAAGCTTGTAGTAAAATTAACATATTATCTATTTACACAGCAAGCATATGTGAGAGAAAGAGAAAAAAGTAAATACAGGAATTTAAATGCTTCTATTAATCCACACAAATCTAACAAGCATATATCCTGTCACTGCACACTGTCACACCAAATCCATCATGTGTAAATTACATGACAAGTTCTTAAGGTAATATAATTATGTCACACCAGAATTACAAATCATGTAACACAAATACTTTCAGATTAAAGAAAAGAAAAGATCAAACCTTATTGTAGTTCTTTAACAGTAGAATATTAAGATACAGTGTCAGGAAGCTTTTTAAATGTTTTAAGAAAAATGTCTTTTGCATCTTTAGGACCTGAACATAGAAATCTTTTGTCATTAGCTGTGAAAGACAAGGTATTAGGATATGCCATTCGAAATCTAATCCCTCTTTTTATCAAGTCAGCACAATAGGGGGCTAGTTTTTGTCTATTTAATTTGATCTGTGCAGGAAGATCTTGGGAAAATGATAGTTTGTGAGACTTCCATATGAATTGTTTCTTTGTTTTAGCAGTTTCTAGGATCTGGAAAGTGTCTTGAAAGTTTAGTAACTTAGTATAAATTAACCTTGGTGTGGAAGAATCTTGCTTTGTACGCAGTGCTCTGTGTGCTCTCTCTACAATTATAGATTTTGAAGAAGCTTCACAATGTAACAGTGTTTCAAAGATATTTTTAGTCACAGATAACAAGTTTTTATTGTCATAAGATTCAGGTAAACCACGAATAATGATGTTATTTCTTCGAATCCTGGCTTCCAGATCCAATATTTTAGCTTGTAAATCTGAAACAGTTTTATCTCTAGATTTAAAGTCACTTTCCAATAAGTCTGTTTTAACCTCCAAAGCTAAGATTTTATTTTCAATAGTAACAATACTATTGTTTATTTGCTTTAAAGATTTACTAAAGTCTGCAAACTGATCTGAAAAGTTTTGTATAGCACTTTGGATTGGTTTTAATGCTATTTTTAGTTCTTCTAAAAGGAAATTTGAGCCATTTAAATCTTTATTACTTACATTAAAAGTTTCTGTAGGTTGTCTAGATGATTTCAGTCTTTTTGAACCTGAATCTTTTTCAGGAGAGAGCATTGAAGTATATTTGGCCTTTGTAGGCTGAGTCTCCATGGAGTCAGATTTTGTAGCCATGCCCAGAAATGGAATGCAGATAACAGGATACCAGGAACCAGGAACAGACTGGAGCAGTAGGAGTCCCAGCAGCAGAGAGACCAAGAATGTTCTGAGGTAAAATAAATCCCAGGATAATAATTCCAGAAGAAAAAATAATCCAAATGCATAGAAAAAGATTTATAAAATCTTTTAGTATAAAAATTTGAGGAAAAAGGTTGATGTAAAGTTGTAAAAAAAGCCAAAAGTTAAATAGCTGTGAGGAGCTCAGAGAGTAAGGACTAGACTAGTCGGCGGCCATCTTGGAATCATTTTTGAACTCATAGTTAATGGTACTACATATATAGAACTTGTGGACATAGCAAACTGGCTGGCTGACAGGTTCAATGAAAACTTCACTCCCCTGTCCCTGTCATATATACCCCAAAACTTCCCAAACACCTGTCCCCGACCTAGTATCCCTGAGGAACATGACTTTAATACCCTCTCTAAAGCCAAAAACACAACCTTTATGGGACTAGACAACATCCTGGGCTGTGCAACACATGATTTAAAATAGGAATTAGCTTCACCATTGAGCATGCTTTTCAATCACAGCCTAAGCCTTAACTTCATCCCAGTGGAAAGGAAAATAGCTACCATCATCCCTTTACACAAAGGGGGTGCATCCACAGACACGGGGAACTATAGACCCATTAATCTGACCAGCATTATCTGCAAGGCCATTGAACGAATCATCATGGACAAAGATATAGGAAATCTCCAAATGCTTGACCCCACTCAGTTTGGCTTTGTCTAAGGGAGATCATGCCTGTTAAACTTGGTGCACTTTTTTGAGACAGTCACCATAGCCCTAGACAAGGGCAAATCTGTGCATACAGCCTACCTAGACTTAGCCAAGGCCTTTGACATAATCCCCCACTCAGACATCATTGATAAACTCACCGAGCTGGGTATCAATCGATATATTGTCAGATGGGATGCAAACTGGCTAACTGATAGAACTCATATTGTTAAAATAGGGGACTCCACCTCCTCCAGCAGACCCATAACCAGTGGTGTACCACAGGGTTTGGTTCTGGGACCCCTACTGTTTGGAATCTACTTCTCTGAAGTGCAGGCTAAAACTAAAGGACTGTGGCTGGCAAAGTTTGCTGATGACTGTAAACTGGGAGTGATCATTGACATCCCTAGTGATGTCAACATCCTGTAAGAAGATCTTACACAGATTAATGGTTGGTGCTAAAGTCACGGTCTTAACCTTAATGCAAAAAAATGTATTATCGTGCCCTTTAGGAAGGGTGATGCTCCTGCAAACTACCGCACCAATAGCAATACCTTAAGCACACAGTCTGTGGTAAGAGATCTGAGTACACAGGTTGACAGCAACGTTAACTTTGATCACTATGTCTCCACAGTGGTAAGAAGGGCATTTTATATTGCTTATCTCATAAGTAAGGGCATTGCCTCCAAAAATAAAGAGGTTATAACCTCTCTGTACTCTTCCCTCATCATACCAATAATAGAGTACAACACTCCCTTTGGTATGTTCCTTTCCAAACACCTGCAGCAATTGGAGATACCACATGGATTCCTTATGAAGAAAATTCAGGATCTTCAAGATATGTCTTATGTGGACAGACTGAAATCATTGTCACTTTACTCTGTGTCATACAGACTGCTCAGAAGCGACCTGTGCCTTGCATATAGAGCAATCACTGACCCAGCTTTGATGGAAATGCTACACATTCGCAAGTCAAAGGACACATGGATCACTCATGCAGAGGACCTCAACCTGGTATGTGACATCAGTAGAACTTACTGGAGTGACAGATCCATCTCACAGAAGTTGCCCCACCTTTGGAACAAGCTTCCTATTCATATTAAACAAAACCCCTCATTGGCCCTATTTAAGCACAATTTGGACAACTGGATGGGTAACCAGAAATTCACCCCAGGGTTCTACCTGTGTCCCTCTTGGACAGGGGCAATAGATGCTAATTTTAGTGTCTGCTTGAACCATACACCCTTGGGAACATGGGTTGACCTTGGCTAGGCTTGTAAGGGCCCTGGGGCCATTAGCCTAGTAACCTCCTATGATCCTATGATCTCTGAGAAAACAGTATCAATTGAGGAATTTCTAAAATAGGTTAGAAGAAGTCCACTCTAGGTTTAGCCATTCTTAATTCTTGGACAAACTACACTGTTGAAAGACAAATTTATTTTAGTTTTTTTATACAATGTTTTTTTTTCCAAGTAGTCCACCTGACCAAATGTTCCTCCGCTTGGAAATCCTACACGTTGGATTCCTGAGTGATGCAATGAACCAATCAGTTACAGCCCCATTTGCAAGGAGGAAAGGACAAAGATTTTCTATGTATATTTATTTATTAAATACCAGTAGTGTCAAATTGACCAGATGCTACTTAGCAAAAAATTTACTTCCCATTATCCATTTTGGCTTATCCCAGATAAACAACTTCTTCACTTAAATGAATGGAATAATATATAGCACAGCACAAAATTATTTCCTGTGCAATTAATATACTTTTCTAAAGACTTGCATTACCTGAAATCATTTTGACATCTACCCATCTTCCCTAGGAAGTGCCAGCATATAAGACAGCCCAATCAATATGTTTCAGCAATTCTTTATGGAACAAATAACCTTTTAGGCATTTTTAGTTAGAATATTTATGTTGCAGGAACTCAAAAGTGCTCAGAAAGTATCAGTAATTTTATTATAATAAAAATACATAACCCACAGCTAACAACTGATAAAAGAAAACTGCAGACTTCAATATAGATATTTCTATCCCGGGGTTATTTTTTTCTCATATGTCATCTAGATGTCGTTTAATACCATGAAATCCTTCAGGACGTTTTACTTTTTTTCCTATTTAGATCTCACATTGCATTGTTTCAGAAGGGAATTTCTCTCAGACTGCATGCCCTAGACTAAACAGGACATATACAGAAACTGATACACCAAAAAAGACCAAAAAGAGCCATATAGATGATAGAGGGGACTATTGAGGATAAGAAAGAAATTCTGTATTATTATTATTATTATTATGCAAGAAGGCCAGAATTTCCAGACAGAAGATAAAAAAAATTGAGAGAAATTTAAGGAAAGAAAAATACTTGCACAAGAAAAACTGTGAACAGATTATAATGCAAGTTCATTAATACAACAGATTCATGAAAAACATTATATACACTAAGAATCTTTGGGCCATTTGGAAAAAGAAGTGACTGAGGAAGTGCAAAAATATAAAAAAACAAAATCTACAAATTTGTGAAAGGTATAAATTATAACTCCACAGCAGGACAGAATGATAGATCCCCAAATTAAGGCAAAACCAGTACAGCAGGAAACATCTGATTAATTGCCATATGACGATACCTTGGAGCCTTCAGTAAGAAACCAGTACAAAAGTTCAGTTGGATCTGCACAGCAAGGGAAGGAACAGGAATCTGTGGCAAACCTGACACAGACAATGTCGTGGAGTGATAGGCCAGAGAATTCCCATATGAAAGAGCAACAGCTGGCACATGATAAAACTGAAAAGAATATGGCATAGGAAGATGCTCTGGAAATTTCTGTATAAATCCCACAGGAAATGGGGAATAAATAATGTGCCTTCCGTTTAGAAGAAAATTATCTAAAAGAAGAGTTGCTTGATTTAATAGAGATGGTTAGACATATTAAGATCAATGAAAGAAATAGACTACAGAAAATCAATAAGACCCAAAATGTTAGAAGTTTGATGAAAGAAATTAACACAGTAATCAGGACTGTACATAGAAATACATGGATATAACAGAAGTAAATGGGATATAGTACTGTGCAGCTAAATTAATAGCAGATAAAGTTTTACCACAAAAACGCAAGGCAGTAAAGAAAAGGAAAGAGAGAAATCAAATGCCATCATGGAAGTACTAAATAGAGAAAACTATAAAGCAATTAAGACAAGAAGTGTCACCGTTAGAAGACTACAGAAGAGTGAATAGATCAACAAAAACACTCAGAAAGATAGCTGTGATGAAAGCAATGTGTAGTATCAGAACAGATCACGATCTATTGTATACTACTGCAAATAATTAACTAAAGATATCACTGCAGGCAGGAACATTTAAAAGACATGCAAATAAATATAAAGGAAAAGTACAAAATGAGCAATTTATTAATGACCCAAAAAAGTTTTATAGAGATTTGGGAAACATGGCAAAATGAATTGAAACACCACCAAAGATGAAGCAATTGATACATTTTGGAGAAATATATAGGAAGATCCTGTGGAACGTAACAAAAATGCTAAATGGACAGAAGAAGTAAAAGAAAGAATACGAAATTCAAATTTGCAGGATATGAAATTGGATGAATTAATAGCCAGAGAAATTGAAACAAAATTAAGAAAAACTCCTAACTGGAAAACTCCAGGCCAAGATGCAGTACCTAACTTCTGGCTAAAAGAATTAACATCTTTAAATGAAGATTTAGCCATGAGTAAAACTATTCATATGCACAACCTGAACAAACAGCAACCTGGTTTACAACAGGAACAACAGTATCTTCCTTAAAATCGAACCTGCAAGCTATCATAAAAACTATAGACCAAATAGCTTGCTTTCCAATGAGGTATAAAATATATACTGGAATTGATGCTGACAGAATTTATTGTCATTTAGAAGAAAACTCAGTAGCAATAATAGAACAAAAGGGTAATAAAAGAAAGTCTTGTGGAAAAAATAATCATTTGTTGTTAAATAAATACATAATGGAGAACTGTAAAAAGTGAAGAATCTAAATATGGCATTGATAGACTACAAAAAAGCATTCTATAGTATCCTATATTCATGGATGAAAAACAGAGTGCTTAAAAATGTATAAGATATACCATACACTGATCATTTACATTACAGCAGCCATAAAGCAGTCACAAACCACTTTGCACTTAAGGCATGATAAAGGACAAATTATTATTCCAGGGATAAAGAATCAAAGGGGGATATTCCATGGTGACTCTTTGTCACTGCTGCTCTTTTGCCTTGCCCTTAACCCATTAAGATGTATGTATAACAGATTAGGTCATGGCTACAATCTGGCTCCCAGAAAACAACAAAGCATAAAGACGTCTCATCTTCTTTTCAAGGATGATTAAAAACGGTATAGTTCATTGGGAACTGAAAATGCAACTGCAAGTGGTCAAAACGTCTCAGATGATAAAAGAATGTAATTTGGTCTTGATATATGTGCAAAAGCAACCATTAAAGCAGGAAAACATCAGCGCCAAGAAAACAGTTTAGGACGAGAATGTGTTATGAAAGAACTTGAGCAAGAGGAAGTGTATAAATATTTGGGAAATGAATGATCAACAATAAAACATGAACAAGTGGGAATAAAACTTAGAAATATTTTCGAAGGCTAAAATTGATACTAAAAAGAGTACAGATATCAAGGAACAAAGTCCAAGCTTTAAACTAATTTGCTCTTCCTACTCTAACTTACAGTTTTGGAGTGACTGTCTGGTCCCTAAAGGTATTGGATCAGTTGGACAGGAAAACAAGAAAAATGTATCATGTTTATTAAATGATTTACAGAAATGATTGTATACCAAGATTATATATTCTCCATTTTAAAGGAGGTATGGGCATCCTCGAAATTGATTACATGTATAGTCTGCAGTGGTAGGACTGCATACATCTCCTGACCTCACAAGACCCCAGTCATAGTGAAAGTTTTAATACATGAGGAAAATAAGTCTAAGATGACTTCCTTGCTTAGTTTAGCAGAAGCATATAGGTGTCAAGTGAGAATGGAAATCAAACCAAAAGTAGATATAAATCAGGCAGTGCCACAACCAAAAAAATATATATATGGTGAAGGATCAGATGAGAGAGCAAGAAATGTGGAAAATGCATAAATATATTTGGAAGTACAGAAAACTCTTGAAACAACCTCATGTTGATCAGGATCGAATGCAGAAATGGTTAAAGAGAGGTGAATTTAAACCAAAAGACTAAAGGTTAATATTGGCAGCATAGAATAGTCGACTACATACAAGCTGGTTTACAAAATCTATTGAACATGTGGGAGAAATAGACAAATGCCTGTTTTGTAAAATGGAACTGGAAACAGTTGCACATCTGGTTGCTGGGTGTGATACACTAATGGCAGGAGGACTGTATACTGAAAGGCATAATAATATGGCAAGACTGATGCACTGAGGATTTTGTAAACATAATATTGAAGCAGTTGAAAAACATTGGAAACATGAGACACAAAGTATTATAGAAAATAATGAAGTTCATATCACATGGGATCACCAATTACCAACAGTTCAAAAATAGATGTGAGAAAAACAGATATAGTAGTCCATGGAAAGAAAACAAAAGTAGCACAGATCATTGAAATAGCTACACCCTGTGACTACAGTGTTCTATGTACAGAGAGACATAAATTAATTAATAAATAATAAATTAGGGCAATGTGAAGAAGGATACCCAGACAGTTCCAAAAGTAGTAGGAGCAATGGGTTTTATAAAAAAAAAATTACAATCATCCCTAGATATGTTACCGACATGTAACTTCATATGAATTACAGAAGGAGTCAATTCTGGGCACATTCATGGTGCTGCAAAAAGCAGTTCTGGCTAACATCTAAAATTAAAACAATATTAATTTCAGGATCTTTAATCATATTTTGACTTAGGAATGGGGTCTATTCCAATCATGGTTTTAGAAACCCAAAAGAAATGGAAAAATTAAACTGGGTGAAAAATATATTTTGTAGGTTTGAGTAATGGTCATCACCTAAGTTTTATATCTTGCAACTATTTTGCTGAGGTCAGTAAAATGCTATGAGTAAATAATGAACCACTAAGAAATAGTAGGAGAAATCTTTATGCAAATAACAGGGATGTGTTATATTGTAATTCTATATAAACAAACTGGTATGTAATCTAATTATGGCCAGAGGAACTGTTACTTTTACCCATGTATCTCAAGTAATTATAAAAATAAATACTGTATCAGAAGGTGTGGACAGCTGTCATCTGTGATATGCCTTACTAACTATCCGAAGTGAGATCTTAGTCAGCAATAAACAAGGCTGTCAACTTTCACTCCTAGTGAAAGAATGTGGGAGGGAGAAGAAGGATTTTTTAAATAGCTTTGAGCACTTAACAAAACTCTATTTTTCATCTCTTTGGTATTGAAGAAAATATAAATGAAACATGTTAGGCTTTTAGAATTTATAGTAAACATGAATCAGAATAATTCAATTACAAAGAAACATTAACTGTGCTTTCACAAATATTTCCCAGTAAACTACTGCACTACCACTGTAACTAAATGAAAGAAAAAAATGACCACTCAGTTATATAGTCCAGAACATATCTATTATAAGGACCTGCACTCTGTCTTTTAGATGAGAACAAACATACTGGGGAAAAAACATGGCAGTAGGGCAATTTCCATGATAACCATTTGTGGGTATAAGAAATTTAGAAATAATAAGAAACATTTAAAGTAATGTTGATGCATTAGTTGTACATGGAGTAACAAGATATAATGAAAAAAAATAGATATGTTTCTTTTCAATATTAGGGTGGAGTTTCCCTTAAAGAGTACCAAGCTGACCATATATATGAAGGGTCTTTAAAACCGCTTCCCTATTAAATCAATGAAAAAAATCAAAATCTCAAATGGCTTAGAAGTCGAAAATTCCAATCTTTGTAATCGCTATTGTGAGATAGCGGTACAGTGATGATCTGAAAATTTGCCCTTTCCTCACTGTAGTGTGATATCAAAGTTGGAATATATATTTAGTGTGGGGGGGGGGTGTGGGGGGCACAGCCCCTGACAATAACAATTTCGATTTCCTGCATTTCCGCTCATATGACCGTTCGAGATTTTGAAGTTTCGTCTATATAATATAGGCCCTTTAATACCAACATTGTAATTAAGGAAAGGATGCCACACTTCTTACCTTAGTGGCAGGTCTAAGCCAAAGGGCCACTGTTGTAGCTAAAAAGTTAAGTTTATACCTAATTACTGTTTGAATGGTATAATGAAGTATCCTTGGCTTATAGCTGCCTAATTAATAAAAATCTTTCACTACCAGGATGCAGTTTTTGGATGCACCTATGTATGCTGTTGGGTCCATGTCAGATGGACGAAAGCCCAGTTAACCGATGACCATATCAACGAGATGACTTCACCGACAGAATGAATCCCCGACAACGGTGAGTAGTGCAATGTGGGAGTTAGTCCTATTCCCTCACTGTAGTGCGATCTCAGAGTTGGTATATTTAAGTAGGGGGGTGTGGGTGGTGCAGGGGAGCTTGCCCTCCTGCTATACATGTTTTAATGTGGTTTTCGAGTGTATTACGGAAATAGGAATGTTTTCCATTCTGTAATACATTGACTTACCGTTGTCGGGGATTTGTCCTGTCGGCAATGTCATCTCATTGATGTGGTCGTCGGTTAACTGAGCTTTTGTCCATCTGACATGGACCCATGTTGTTTAGTCTAAACAGAGGATGTTACAGTGTGGGCAGTACTGCTTAGTACTTACATACTAGAATAAAGCTTGCTTTATACTCAGCCGAATTCAAAGTAAAGTAGATGTTTATGATAATGCCAATTAAGCATTTAGTTTCTCTAAACACCATTTACTCGAGCAGTCAGTTGAATTTGTCTGGATCCAAACTGACCATTTAAATCCTTGCCAAAAATATCTCTTACTTCAAGTACTAACATGACTCCAGATTCTGAAAGCAGTCAGTGAACTATTGAGAGACTGAAAAAAAAAAAAAGTACAGTAAAGACTGTTCACAGGGACTCGTGGCTCAGAGTTCACTGTCACAGTCATACAAACAAGTCATGAAATAAATGAATGCAAAGATGCATATTTTCATCTTTATGCACAAGCACAATATAAATGGTTGTCCATATTCTTCTGGTGGTATGATCTGCCTCTCTTTAAGTACAAGAACCTAAGCAAGACATTTAAAAGGAATGTAGCTGCTTTAAGTAAATTATGAACACTAAACAATCTATGAAAATGAACAAAACAAATGTAGTCTGATTAAAGTAACCGAAAATAAACATGGGTCAAGCAAAGTACACACATTTTAGCAGCTACTTGTGCTATTGTGCACTTTCATAGCCACAAGGCTGTGCTGTCCCTCTGTTTAAACAGAGACACGCAGGAGAGCTGGCCATTATTAGTGAAGCTACTGGAGAAGTTAATGAAAATCGATGTATTTTGGTTCTGTAACACAGGCTACCTAATGTAATCTTTTAATATTTAATTCTCCATAGTGTGGCACAACAACAGTAAATACTAGCCACCACCTTTTCAGTATTCCATTCACGTATTTAAATATCTCTGTGGTTCATAGTCTGTATTATCTAGTAGTTGTTGTTCTGTTTTGACTACTCCTTAATCAAAATTCTTTAGGTAAATGTTAATTAATAAAAACCTGCCAATGGGCACTGTTAGTTGGCAATTAACATTTACTGTTTGTGGGTGCTGAGTAAGTGAATATTAAGGCTATTAAACATTATTCCTGTATTCCATACATAGAATCATGAGTAGCACATCATAATATATCCATATCTACTTTATGCTGCAGCTTTTCTATGATTTTTACAACAGCTATCTGACTCAGGATGATAGCTGTCTGCAGGAAGTGTGAACAATGTGAAAGTTCACTTAGGGATTAGTTCTTTTGCCTTAGCATTTATGTGCATAATTATGACCCTAGTACTCAGTGAAGGAGATCTTGACATACATTGATAGAGAAATAATTGAAGCTGAATATTAATTAGAATAAGGCGCCAATAAAGTGTCACTTTTTTTCTTAGGCAAGTAGTATTCTTTTAAATGTTAATGAATCGCCTGATTTATTCAATAAAAAAATTCAATGTGAAGTCAAGAAAGAAGACAAAAGAGCAAGAGACAGAGATGGCTACATAAATTTCACTCACATTACTCAGCTAGGCAACTTAACTCTGGATTCACATAAATATCGCTAAAATTATATAAGATTTTGCAAAGTCTGAAATTTACCATAGTAATTGACTGTTGATGTTAGTCACCAATAACTTAAGTGCAGCAAAATAACTCATAATCTGAAATCAACTACTGTTATATTGTACATAGGAAAACAAAAGAATGCTAACCTCCTAGGCCCAGGTAATGTGTCAGCAGTCTCATTTATGATAAGCACATTTATCTGCTGACAATACAATTATAACAATACTTGAATAAATCAATGAACAGCTGTGACTATGACAGCTGGCTAGAAAACAGTGCAAATAATATGGGCTACTAACACAGAGGAAAACATTTGCTATTGTCCAGAACGTGGAATTGCAAAAGAATCGTGGTTCAGTTTGTGCTATTTAAAACCAAAACAACCTATAGCAACAATTGTTTCTGCAATACTGAGTACATCAAGTAGGCAGGACAAAAACAAATAAAAAGGTACATTTACCCTGCAAAGGTATATTTCCTCACCTATCCTCATATATAGAATAGGAACTTCACATAGCAGTTTTGGTGAAATTAACATTCATTTCTTATGATAATGCAGCTACCAGTAGAGTCTGTTTTATAAAAATCACAAACCATATGGACAGAATCAGAAACTGTGGTCAGCACTACATATGAAGTGATGTCAGCAGAATGCTGGAACATAATGTATACATGAAAAAAAAAAGTTAATCTTGCAGAGCTAGCCATCCGGCATTGTAAACCTTGTCTCTAGATGATTGTCACTATTGAAGAAACATCCTGACCATGACCCCATGTGCAAAAATGGGAAAATGGGTTGTGGATGAATGGATGTAAAGGGAAAAGTACCATATGTTTTGCATCTATATTCATGTAATCATAGGTTCAGATATTTATAGGTTCAATTTCCAAGCTTAAAATGCACTGCCTTTCAAGAAGCTTTATTGCCTTAATGTCATGATAATATTGTCTTATATATTTAAATTATTTTTGAAAGAAGTTGATGATTGACTACTTCTAGAAGGCATGTAATGAATCTGTCATTCTTTTTTTTATTTTTTATTTATATATATATATATATAGGATTGAGGTACTGTGGGCCTTTTGTGATACACAACTGCACCTTCATGTGATATGATCACTTGCCCTTGCCCCCAACACCCACACTAGGTAAGTATTCTTTTGTGATCCACAGTCTTGACTGTGGAATTTAACATGGAGAAGGTACCATTACCGCATATCCCACTCCGCTCTCTCTTGGAAGATAGGTGAGCAGGCTTAAGCTTCAGAATTTCTTTGCTCATCCATTCGATCTCTAGCTGGCAGCTTAGCCAATAGCCAAGCTATGGTTACTACTGTCACACTCAGGGCTTTATACCTTTATGTCATTGGAACCAGCTCACTTTTTCCAGTTATTAATGTTTGTTTTTAGTTTTAGTTTCTTCAGTCGGATCCTGGGATTCAGGCTCAGATTTTCTAATAGGACTGGATCAGAAGTTGCTTTACAGACCAGGAAGCAGCTTCCTCTTTGTAACCTAGAAGAAACAGAATATATTGACAGCTACAGGATCTGGCCTGCATAGTTAAAGTTTTCCAGTCTTAGGATTTTTGTCTCATATGGAATTGCTATATCTTTTCATTTTGTTTCAAGTGGCTTGCTAAAAAATACAACATTATATGCAATAATGAAGTAAAATAGCTGTGATATGAAGTAATCCAATAATCTCTCTGATATGGCCTTTAGAATTTTATGGCCTTTAGAATATCCCCATGATTTAATAAAATCCACTTAGGCACAGTGTAGAGCCTACACAGAATGTATTGGTGTACTCGGCCACGTTTCTCCCTTGGCAGTGTGCCATGCATATTAATGATGGTGCACTGCCGGGGGACAGCTAAGAAACATGGATATTGAATCAGTGTAGTGAGAGGTGTAGCAGCTACTCATGACTGCAGATGAATGTGAATCTCCCTGTAATGCTCCCTGCCACTGTTGTAATATTTTGAAGTGTGTCAAATGTATATGTCATTTTTATGATGTTTTATGGGTTTTTTTAACTACATGTTTGCATGGTGCAGAGCACAGCAATGCCAGGCTGTGTTCACATATAGACAACTGACACTTGCCAGACATCTAAAAACAGAAACTGAATGTAATTAATTCTCATAATTCATTTTTTTTTTCAATTGTCACTTCTGTGGCACAGCATGGAGCACAGCAGAACCAAGCAGAGCTTATACATTCATAGCCAACACCTGCCAGACATTGAAAAATAGACACCGGACATAATTAATTATTTATTTATAGGTGTGTTTAAGCATGTTTGTGCTGCGGGGCTCAGTGCTCAGCAATATATGTGAAGGTATACTATTTTTTATAACATCCAACTAGCTACATGGGTAGAGTTATAGTCTTAAGTATAGTAGGTTATGGGTTCGAGTCCATAACAGGCAGAATATGTCTGTAAATTAATGTACTATTTTTCTTTACTTTCATTTTAAACTATTGTGAATTTTGGCATGGCTGTGCTTTGCTAAGCACTGCTCATTCATGCTAAGCAGTGCATAACCATGTTAATGGCTACCAATGTATGTGTGATGCTAAGCCTCATTAAAACCATGGTTCTGCAAGTATTTGAGCTGCTTGGCTTTGCTTAGCTAGTTTGCACACTGCTAAGTGACGTGGTACTTTTTTGAATGTTGCACAATGATGTGTAAGGGTGGGAAAACAGCCTATATTAATCCCAATAGGTGGGAATTCTGCATCCTTCATTAGAGTTCAATAAACTGCTGGTATGGTTGGCAGTGTGGTGAAGATGTCCCCTTTTGGGGTATTTAGGAGTCCAGGGTCATGGTTGGGCTTCTGGTTAAAAACCATGATCCCCAGCTGATGCAGGGTGGATTCCAGGGCTCAGAGTGTAAGGCGGAGGCCTGGGACCGTTTGGCCAGGGAACTCACCAGTGTTACTGGTATCCCCTGCACAGGTGAGCAGTGTCATCACCGTTATGATGACCTAAAAAGGAGAAAGATGGGAACTTTGGACACCTGGGTACAAGAGGCTACAGCAGGGAATACTCCACAAATATGTAAGTGATTGCTAAATGTTTGCAAAACTGGTATGCATAATAGTGTGCTTCTCTCGCCAAAGCTGCAGCTGAGAGGGCTCTCACTGTCGAGTCTCATGCTGGGCACCTAGCCAGGTTGCGCCGTGAGCATGCTAAGTATGGATTTAGTATGCTAACTGTAGTGCAATAAGGAAGAAAGAGTAAAACATTTACTGCAATAAAGTATAAACAAGAAAAACTGTATTGCAATAAATGGTCAAGTAAAACTGTAGTGCAATAAATGGACAATTAGAGTTGTAGTGCAATACATAAACACTAACAAATGAAGTTCAATAAACAATAAACAATACAAGTAAAATGGTGTTCAGCAGGACCGTGTTGTCATAACCATTGCAGTAGAACTGTATGCATTGATTGTCTAGGGTAAGGTTGCTGCAGTCAAGTTTAACACTGTAATAGCTGTTGAATGCAAAACTAATAGCCTGCAAACTGTATTGCTTAACTAAAGTACTGTGCAAGGCTGTCTCCAGGCCAATATTGGTCACACAATGCTCTGTGTTCCTCCTACTTCAGCTAATAAAGGTATAGGGGTGAGGTAGCCCACTCCATGGGCAGATATTATGTGTGTACTTCAAAGATATTTCAAAGCAATAACAAAACAAAATGTTCACCATCATTGTTGATACTGAAATAAAGCTGTTTTAATATATGCGGAATGGTTGTATTCCATGCATGTGTGCTGTACTGTCACTGCAGTCAGTTATGACACTGTAATAGTTCCAGCATGCAAAACAAATGTCCTGTAACTTGTATCTCAACTCATAGCATGGTTCAAGGTTACCTTTATCCCACTATCAGTCACGTATGCTCACATTTTCTCTCTCCCTGGGAACAAAAGGTATATGAGTGAGGTAGCCCACTTTATAGGCAGATATTGTGTTTAGATTCCACAGAGTTTTAAAATCAATAAGAATAACATGTTCACCAACATTGTTGATTCATAAATAAATCTGTTTACTTCCAGTATGGCTGCATTCCTGGCATATCTGTACTAAGTTGCTGCAGTCAGTTATTACATTATTTGCAGATGTCCCCTGCAGTCACAACTATTGGGTTCTGTTCTCATGCCTAGCAACTAAGATATGATGGCTGTCTAGTTTATGAACTGTACACAAATGTGCCTCTCAAGTGTCATGATTTCTAGTACTGTAATTAATATTGTATAATCTGTCTGTTACAAGATTACCACAGAAATTATTACCTGGAATGCAAAGCAGAACCGAATCTGCTTACAGAACACCTTGGTAGTTATATCAGTCCACATAATGTGCAAATGTTCTGTTTAGTTGTGTACCTGCATTTGTTATTGCTTGGCCCATACTGCCCCAGGAAACAGCTTGAGAGGTATGTACATGCTACATCACCTATAGGAGACTTAAAGTCATTGTACACAAAATTGACAGTACACACATGTTGAGTTAATACTACTACTGTTTTCATGGATATAATCTGCAATGCCACTAATGGACTGTTTTAATCTCTCTGCCCACCCCTTATCTGCATGTATTTAATATTGTTCTGTATTAGTATTGTTTACTATTAACATATATTTTTAAAATAACTATATTTTTGAAAATGTGGTTTATTATTGTTATGTGTTATTATGTTTCATATTAACATATCTTGTTAAATTAATAATGTGGTCATCCTTATCTGTTACTGGTATGCTGTTAACATACTAACTGTTCTGTTATTTCATGTTGTGTCATACGTAATAGACATTGCTCTGTATTTGGGTTAATAATATGATGTTCCATGCAGTTAATACTAACAATGATTTGTTCATAACTAACCTTAAGTTATTGCTATACCTCAATTGTGACAGCACATCAAGGTAGGCCAGTTCCAGTTAATCCCCCAACCTTGCCTCAAATGGCCGTGGCACCGGGTCCCAGGATGTCTGTGATTCAGACTTGTGGTGCCTCCTATGCTGTCCCTGCAATACCTGTGGTGTAGGGTACTTCTTCCCCATGGGACAGGGACAGGCCCCCCTCTGGGAGCAGTGGCAGAGGGGGAGTTGTCACCTAGGCTGAGCTGCCGGTCATGGTGAGCAGGATAGTCCACCATGGCTATGACTGCCACCTGCACCAGATTGAGGACATGCTGGCTAACCTGGTGGGGCAGCCTCACTCCGTTGCCCAGCCTCCAGCACTGCCACCCCCAGGGCAGTGAAGAAGAGTGCCGATAATTCCATGGGTGTGGATGTGAGTCACACTGCTGCCATCTGGAGGTACATGGGACTTGAATTCCACAACAACCTCCCTATCCAAGGTATTCACCCCCCTGATGTGTCACACACCACCCCTGTCTGCTTTCTTGTCTGTCTTATCTGTTTGCAAATGCATCATCACCTGCCCAACTTACCTCCCCCACATGCACCTATGTCCCTCCCCGCCCCAAAAAAATGGGCACCTGTCTGAAAAAAAAAACATTTTGGCACATATATAGCTCTCTATTTCACACGTGTCCACTGTACCCATGTAATTTCATCCAATTGGGTTGACAACGCAGTTATGTTGTCCTCATCCCTCACTCTGGAGTTTGAGAGTCCAAATTCATCTACAAGTTCTGTCAAAGAGCATGATTGTTGCTGTATAAGAAACAGATAGCTATGTTTTTTTTCCTAAACACTTCCTGCACATCGCTCTCTGCCTTTCACTATGTTTTTCCACCTCCTTGCCCAAATTTCACCACTTTCCTACCTCCCCTTTTTTCTTTTCTTTATATTTTTTTAGTGTGGTGCTGCACAATGCTATAACATTGTAAGACACATGTAAAAAATAAACACCTCTGCCATGTTTCGGCCTTGAGTCCATCATACCTGCTGCACACTGCATTAACTCACCACACCACTCAACTCTTACTTAAAACAGGTGGTTTAAACAAAACATAGTAATTGCTAAATACAGTCATTAGGCATGTTTCAGCAGAGCTGTGTACTGTGCTACACTGCACAAACTGGAATAACAAATAATGGAAAACATGTGAATGTACATTGGACTCTGGTACAATAGTACACCACTAGACAGCCAAAGACATGATAATGGATGTAACTGAGGCCTGTGATAGGAGTTCAATGTGCCCTTTTATCAGCAACATGTAAAAAGTCACCTGCTAAGGCATTAATGTCAAAATACATGTTCAACTGGGACTCTGGTGCAGAAATACATCCATATAAAGCTATGTACATACTGATGGATGTAGAAAATGTTTGTCACAGCCTGTATGTGTGCACATATATCTTGCATATATAGACTGTAGCAGTGACTCAGTAGCTTAGTCTGTTAAACACCTTGCATACAGTACATTTTGCCACACACAGTCCTTGGTTCAAATCCAGTGTTGTGTTGTATTTCAATTACATTATTGTGAAGACAGCAATTAATGAATTACTCATGCACTCTTTATCCACACAAAGCATTGCAAATTAAATAACTGCTTTTCAGTGACGGATCTCACATGCCTGCATGTAGGGACACACTGCATGTATCCGTATAGCATTACTATAAGTTGTCTAGTACTGTTATTGACACAGTTGCCTAACATACATACCTTAAGCATATGCCTTAATTGGAGTGTAAAAGGTACCCTCACCCTCCCTCTACCTTTACAACAAGGCTGACATAGCTGACACAGATACACCTACAACTTGTTATCCTCCAAATTGTTCACATTCTCTGCCTAAGTCTATTATCTGCAGCAGCAGCAGCTGCAGCCTGTGGTACATATGGCTCTATGTAAAGGTTTCTTCTACAGACATATCCTCTGTGAAGATGTAGTCTCCTCACCCCAGTAATGTCCATCTCAACAGCTACAAAAGGGGCCTTGGTCTACATGAAGGCCTTATATATTGCACAGTGGTTGCATGCCATTGGCTAATGATAGTGCAATTCAGCTGTTTTGGCTGCAATTAGCATATTAGAGCCACAGATTGTTTAGAGGCAATTACCTGCTAATGAGAAGCATGTTAAAAATGCAAGCAGCTGGCTATGGGGAAACATTCTGTATGAGACTTACCTCACATAGAGCATGCCTTTGCAAAACATTACTAATAGCACATTTCAACAGAGGAGTACTGCACTCCACCTTTTGTGTATAACAGAATCAGATGGGAGAATAGAGGTATGGGGAATAGGGATTACAGAAGTAAGCCTGTCTTAGACCTGTGGTAATAACATGCCATTGATATCCTGCTGTCTTACACCTACAGGGGACATACAATACTTCAAGGTTGCATTGTCTTTTGTCATTGTGGCACACTGGTGTTGTTGAACTGTCCCTTTATAGTGGTTGTAATAGCATATTGCTATTTGTTTGGCACTGGTCTTATAACATATTATTGGGTGGTTGACTTTAGGGAACACACCACAGTAGACTGGAATGTTGGGTATATGAACATACAGCAGAATCTCTCATGGCCACAGGGAAATACCTCAGTATTGATACTATTTTTGGTTGTATCCACACACGTAGTATGTTGTCACACTGTCGGGTATGATGTGTGAGCAAACAGTGGATAGTTCCAGCCATTTTGTCCTTGCTGTATCTGTACATAGTCAAACAAAACAAATGGATGTTCAGCAGCCCTCAGCAGCAAAGGTCTAGAAACCAAACAATAGTAGCAAAGAAAATAAAGTATCTAGACCACCAAGCTGTGAAAACGTGGTTTAATTGGTTTAAAATAACAAGGTGAGCGCTTTCAGGTAAAAAAAAAAAAAAAAAAAAAACCTTCATCAGACAGTTTGCCATAAGAAAAAACATCACATTTAAAATACATGACAACCAATCAGCTTCAATATTGGGCCATCCTCATCTTTAGGGTGGGTTTCATGAGAACTGCCCCATTCAATCTTGGAGATATATGTGCAGCCAACTAAATAATCCCTAATGTACCATAGATGCCATGCCCCCTTCTCAGATGTGGAGAATGAAATAATACTTGAAGGACTAAGGTAGCATCATCACATCCTGCTATCCAGAGGGAGGCATAACAGGGAACAGCGGGGTGCATTGTGAGCACACCTGTCCAGGATGTGAATGCCAGTGGCCACCAGGAGAGAACATATGAGCAGGCTTAACAATGCACAACAGACATGGTGAATGCTACATGACGAAGGGCAGCTGAAGTAGCCAGGGATCGTGCCGTCAGCCATGGAGCCTCTGCAGTGGAACAACCACTCTCAGCCACTGAGAAATTCCTGGCAAACCTAGGAACACAACGGCTCCCAGTCATCCATCACACCATGCATTGTGAAGGAGGCTGCCACAGTGTCCACAACAGAGGAGCATGCAGGTAAGCTTACTGTGATTACTTTTGTAATACTGTACCAGTCATTGTGTCAGGCTGTACATACTTTTATGTGGGTGTCAGGTCTATCTGCTTTAGGGGGATGGGATTTAAGTTCAGTTGTACACTCATGCACAGAATGTCACCAATACATTTAGTAACACAGAAGCTATTATACAAGTGAGATATATCCACATATTACCTTGTTTTGCTGCAACATGCAGCGGTACTGACAGTACCTCACCTTCAAATTTTTACAGGACCATCAGGTGTTGTCCATGCCCATGGTCCTGCTCCTGGTAAGCTTGATACTGTTTTGTTACAGAACATATATATGCTGTTAAAGTTAGGGGCCAGAATAATGCCCTATGTGCAATTAAGTTTGTGTGTAACCAGATAAATGTTTGTATGTTCCATTCTGGAACATTTACCTAAGGGTCATAGAGTGTGTATTCACAAGAGTGTAGTTGAATGAACAGAAACACTTTTGCAGTTATAGTGAAGAGTGAATAGGCCTCCTGGTTTACATGAGGCAATTAATCCAACATGCCTTTTAAAACACGAAAGGTCAATGGTACATACCTTAAGCATTGAAACCTGTATATGTACATATTTGTTAAGATGTGTGCTGGGTTTTCTGTGTTGGTTTATCAAGCATAGTTTCATATTGAATAACTAAAAGGTGAATTATACTGGTCAAGTTTCCCTTGATTTACCTCACGTGCTTGTTATACAGGCCTTGAGCTGAATGTGTACTTTGTTGTTAGGAGGTCTATTGTGCATGAAAGTGGAGATGAGAAGATGTGAGATTGGTAATGCAGTTGATCCTCATTATTATGACTCTTGATGGATTTTCCATACATAATATTGCAGGTAGTAATGTATTGCGCTTGTCTTGGTTTTCACAGATGACCAGGGGAGTTGGAGTCTCTCCCTGACACAACCTGATATCAGTGTCTCTTCGGACTCTGATGTTGATGGTGGCTACAGTGAGGCACAGGTGGAGTTGTCAGGGGCTGAATTTCTCCCAGAAATTGACATTCCTCTTCTGCCCCCATTGTCATTGCACACAGTCAATATGCCCACACATACCCAGTCCCCATAGGCCACAGATATTGGACAGTCAGGAGGTGGAGACATTGCACAGAAAAATGTGGCAACTATGCCTCCAGTGAGTGTAGACACTGGCCATAGCCAGACAGCTGGGGAGGTCCTGCACAGGCAGATTGACACGGGTGCTTGTAGGATGACTGATGTCCATCCACCACCTGTTACAGGTGTCACATCACGGGACACTTGGGATATGTTTAGGGCCATCATGAAGGCACAGGCACATTCTGAATGGAACACCAGACATATGCTTAGGGTTACGGATGCAGCACAGTCTGACATCTGTAACTGCCTCCACTGCATTGGGGACACTCGGGATCAGTTCATTGATGCAGTGGACAGATGGTGGGCTGAGACAGTGTCTGTCTTGGACTGCACATTGTCTGTGCTGGAACATCTGGTTGAAGTTGTGCATCGACATGTGGATGTAGGTCAGCAACACCATCTGCTGAGAGTCCACATGGCTATGCACAGTCATGTTCCCATAGTGACAGTACATCCAGAGCTACAGAGGGAATTGTGCTTCCACACCATGATGTGGCAGGCCATGGGATCGTGGTCCTGGGTGGTCCTGTGGGGGGCACGCTCCCAGCAGACAGCAGTCATCATCAGGTAGTAGCACCACTTTTGACCTTGGGCATGGTTATGCCAGTAGAACTCCTGGCAGAGCCAGTTCCCGTGCAAGGGCTGAAGATGGTGAACTGTCAACTCTACCATATACAGTACATAGCTGTCCAACATACACACATATAGGGCTAGATACTGAGCTTGACTGTGTACATGCACACACACACCACTGTCACATGCAGGTCACCTACAGACACTCAAAGCATTTCTCTGTGGTCCATCTATTCCATTCCACTTCCTGACTCACACACATGCTGTCAACCATTTGGGCCAGCCAAGGCCTCCAGCACCCACAAACAACACCTTGAGCAAGTGATGATACCTGTGCCACATCCCTGTCATCCTTTCCATTGATGCAATGATGCAGGGAAATGACACTATGTGTCCGATGCACAGGGTGACTATATTACTTGACACATACTTGTGTAATGCAGTATTGTTTTGCCATGCCACTTGAAGTGGTCCCCAACAGATACTGTATGCTGGCATGTGTCATGAGTATGCAACATATGTTTGTGTACTTTATGCTATATGATGTTGTACTGCCGGTATTTTTGCATAATGGCAGGTGTGTCATGTACCTCTGTATGTTTCTGTTCCAGGAGTCAGAGGAGATAACCTATGGAAACATGGCAGCAATAAAGTGGCACAGGATGGCATGGCAGCACAGTGGAAATATGACTTCAGTAAGGTACAGCAGTATATGTGCATGACTCCATAGGTTCATATGTGTATAACAGTCTAACAAGGACAATAGCAGCAGCCAGCATATTCATGCATTCATAATTTGTGATATGGTCTGCTACCCTTGATACCTGTCACCTGGGTATTTGGAACTTACACATCTATAGGCTCTGGTGATGGAGTTGACCCATCTACAAATATCCTATGTACGATTCAGACAGTTGGCTGACATCACTTATGCTTGTCCTGTTCTGCATTCCATTGTGAAACCTGCACATGATGTATGCCTTACCTGAGTCGGGGGCCTGTTTCATGTAGGGTGTACTGTCTGTGTTTCATATCAGTCTCTCCAGTATGTACTATGTATACCACGTTGATGTTGTAGGTGTGTAGAACACATGAGACATGTGTTACTCCTGTCATGGCAATGCAGGAGGTACACAGTAGGATCTGACACCTCCCTGTATGGGGACATACACATCCCCTTCAAAGCATTTAGAAGATGGACTACATTTGTACAGTCATGACATGGACTCCATAGGACATATTATCTACACTGTGTATTGGTGTGCCATGGCACCTCTCTGGGTGCTGCAGTTGTATGATATGCCTGTGTGATGACATGTCAAGGGTGCCATTGCACACAGTGTTAGGTGTGCTGGCTACCACATTCAGTATATTAGTGACAGTCTGAGATTTACACCCAAAACTTATCAGCATAGGTGGTACAACAGTGAATGCATCCCCACATCCTAACGAACAGTGATTGTCAAAGGGTACAGTACTGTGTGTCCATACCTTCATGTGTAATGGCTCAAGTGTGTGTGGTGTGCAGACATGACAATATTGTCCCCAGTTAGTAACACATCAGTTCCAACATGTGATGTACATACTTAGGGCTGAAAAGTTGGCAGAGACCTGGCCACACAGGTTTACACATAATCTACCTCAGATCACCATATCTCTACAGTGGTATGGCAGGAATCATATGGCATACTAAGGCCACAGTCACCAGTAGGTAACGTACTCATAACCTCCACATGCTCTTCCCTCACCATACCGATATCTAAGTTCAATGGCTATTTGTTGATCTACATTTGCAAGCTGCACTGGCACTTGCACACAACAGTATGGTCCCTCACAAGGTCACTTTAGCATCCTTAGTATGTGCTCACTGCTGATCATCTACAATGACTGCCATTGCCAGCTATGGTATATAGACTACTAAGAGGTAATCTGTGCCTTGCTTACAGGGCAAGGTGTGACCCTGCTGGAGTGCATATGCTGCCTGTCTGTAGGAAGCATAGTAGATGGATGACTCACTGCAAGGACATTAACCTACTATGTGACGTTATAACTACATGCTTGTGGGAGACATTTATCTAGTAGACTTAAACACACCCTTGAAACAGACTCTGACTATTGGTACAAAGAGCACCTCAGTGCACATCAGCATATGCCAGCTGTATGACTGGCTGGATGATTGTCATCTCAACACATAGCATCTGTCTCTGTCCTTCTTGGACTGGGGCAATATGTGCTGATCCTGTACTGAGGGGTATAAATATGTCTCTGATTGTGAGGGCTGTATAGCCATTATGCTAGTTATGTTCACATGTCCTAGGGGTCTGTAACATGTTGTAACATGCTGTAACATGCTGTAACATCCTCACACACAAACATGGCCACATTCAGGTTAGCACTACTTCAACTCACTGCATACAGGACATGCCAAGGCCCACATGTAGTGCACATTGACTGTATGTAGATTAGAACACTTACCTATGTACTGGTACACTCTACAGATCACAGTATCTGATGCACGCAACACACCTCATGTCTGCTAGTACTATCAGTTTAGAACATATAATGCTTGTTGATATCAGCAGCTCTTATTGTGTTCAGTCATTTGGGGGGGTCATATCACACTCTACAAATAAAGTAATACTAAACCCTACCTATGTCTAAGTTACAAAGGTTATCATACATATGCCATATGGATATACACATAGACCAAGTTGGCCTGCATGAGATTAAAACCCCTACCTATCTAGGTCTTACACAGTACTTATCACACATGTTACGGCTGTTGTCTGATGTTAGACTATCGGCCAGTGGTCTTAGGTGGATGACATCATCAGGCCTTGTAGAGGACAGTTTGAAAGCTGGCAGCTAGTGACAGGGCCAAAAAGTGCATAACCATTGCAAGTGGATAGCCCATGAAGGCATGTCCACTATGTTGCAGGGATATATATGTATGTATATATATATATATATATATATATATATATATATATATATATATATATATATATATATATATATATATATATATACACACACACACACACATATATATATATATATATATATATATATATATATATATATATATACAAACACACACACACACACACACACACACACACACACACACACACCAAGTTGGTTAGAGTGAGATTAGAACATCTACCTCTCTAGTCTTGTACACCATAGCTCACAGTAATTATCACACACGCCACATGTTACATCTGTTGTAGATGAGATTGCAGGCACAGTATTTGTGGATTACATGAACTAGGCTTGTGCTGCACAGTATGTGTGGCCTGCAGAGTGATATTGCTTCATACTGTTATCTGCACTGAGTGTCTTACCAGTGGGATAACTGTTGTTATCCTTAGTATGTGCGTACAGTTACCAGTATGGCCATATGTGGCTAATTATAGTTATATAGGCAAACATTTGTGCCCTGCCCATGTGTGCATTGACAACATTATACATTACAACCACCTGCTCACCTGTGTCTGTCTACATGGTGACATGCAAGAGGCACAGGTATTTGTGAGTAGATTATGTACTGTTGCGCCATTAATTTGGTTCCTTTGAGCAACTTTATCAATGTGTGAGTGCAGATTTACTCACCATTAATAGGGTATGTAGGACAATATATACATCCACACATATATCTGTCTATAACAAGGATGTCTCTATAAACATAGCTCTGTGTATGTATGGTATGTGGGTCTGTATTAGATATTCAAACTTTCAAAAGTTCGACTGTCATATGGTCGACACCATATGATCGAACTTTTAAAAGTTCGAACATCTAATAAAAAAAATAAACTTCACAAATAACCTACCTGAACATTTTAAGCAAGGGGGCAAGCCCCCCTGCACCACACGCATGGGAGGCTGCACCCCCTACACCCCCCATTCTTTAAATATACCAACTCCGAGATCACACTACAGTGTAGAAAAAAATCTTCCTATTCTGTGCTGTACGGAGATCTCTGTTAAAATGTTCAAACTTTCAAAAATTTGATCATATGGTGTCGACCATATGACATTTGAACTTTTGAAAGTTTGACCATCTAATATAATCCCTGATATATATATGTGTTATGTAGATATATGTTGAGAGTCTACGTATCATTGTAATATATATATAGCTATATATATACTGGTATATATCTACTTGACAGCACATAGCGATATATCTACTAATCATGTGAGAGAGAGAGAGAGAGAGATAGGAAGAAATGGATATGTATACATATACATCTGTATGTACAGATGCATTTACACATTGCAAATAATTTTGATGATGAGGCAACAGAATTGTGCTCATTTTAACTAAGTGTAGGAGCATTCCCAGTGGGACTGTCCGCACTTACAAGGAGACTCCAGGGCATACCTACCTGTACTCCAGTATGGGATCTGGTGTGTTGCAAACATTGCCAGCTGCACCTGTTTCTGCACTACTACACTTCCCTAAAATTGTCCTAGTCATTCCCCAGCTATCTGCTTTACTTAATATGTGACTGAGGTTCATAATGTTATTCCACACACAGACTAACAGTCTCAGCATATCTGAAAAAGAACAAAAAGTATGCAGGCAAGAGTAATTCTTAAACTTTTATGGTTAGCGCTTTCATCAAGTATTCTTACACTCAACTTCATCAGACACTAGTTAAAAGAATGGTAGCCGTATTTAAAACCAGATTCATAGTCACATGTTCAGTCACCTCACATGACACCATGTCACCTGTTACAATTCTCATTTCTATAACACACGTACCTAAAAATTGTATAAACAATTGTGTATAAAATGTGTATGCACTTTCCTATTGACTTAATACTCAAATTCATATGTACATATACAAAGAATAGATAAATATACATAAAAAAGCCAGTTAAAACATCCAATAAAACAGTCTCAGCATACCTCTCAACTGTACAGATTTTCTCAGAATGTCCAGAATTTTGCCTCATATTTCTGGTCTGTTCCTCATACATTTGTGGTGTTCTGGTAAATTATTTTATATTGAAATCGCTGCATTTGAGTGTCAGACTTTATATCCTTCAGATATTCTGTAATAATGCAATTTCATTTCACACTAGCAACTTCTTAGGTTAATCTGAACAATCTATCTGTCTCTATTTTTGGGACTTTGTCCCCCATTCTTCCTGGCTTAGTCCAGATTTCTTGCAGTAATAGATTGAGAGGTATGACAGTCTTTGGAAACACCAGAGTACTAATCCCTCACATGCAAAATCTGTACATACTTCCAGGTTTGAACCAACAACAGCATTACCCATACTAACATCCCTAGCCCACTGAGCGACACAAGCTGCCACATGTGTCCTTTATCACACAATCGACAGCATACATATGTATGTTGTTATTCCTGTTTTACGTGAAACATACACCTTGTGATCAGGTTCTATGTCACAGCCCTGAGATTGCCTGGTCTGCTGATATACCAGTGCTGACTTACTGTTACAGCATTTATCTGGGAACACTGATGTGTTGGGGTATAGGAAGAACAGCACATGATCTACTGGCAGAGACAGTAGTAAAAATATCATGTGACTCCACTGTTTAACATCTCCCTTGACTGCTGTAGTGAACATTCCAACTATGAGACCTAGTGAATATTACGGAACACATACTATTGAACTGGTTAGCTATAATCCCATGTGGATGTTACATCTCTCCAAAGAGCCCACTATATTCCCTTACATACATGCAGCAGGTCCATACATACGATACCATGTAATAGTTCTCCTTACAAGTGGTGTGTAGGTGAGTGACTTACCTTGTGAATGCAGAAGTTGACAGAACAGTAGTTCAGGGATGACTCTGTCTGATGCATGCAGTACACAGCCAACACATAGTTAGGTACAGGTTGTGTGGGTTGCCTGGCGTCATTTTAATATATGTATGTGAGATGGAGTAAGGTGTCAGTCCCTAGGGCCCTAGGTTATCAGTGCATGTTCTATGCATCTCCTAGCCAAAGCCAGGGCATACTGGGCATGCCTACATCTGCCTAAAAGGACATCATCAGTGGGTACCTCCTCCAAGTCCTTCTGTGAGTGTGGCTGTGGTGACCTAGGGACTGGTGAGGGGCTGTGTATTCCTTCCCTTTGCTGATCCTGCTGCAGCTTTTTCCACAGGATCATATTATGTAGCATGGCACATACTGTGAATATCTTGGCACATGTGGCTGGAGAGCACTGCAGAGCTCCACCAGATATATCGAAGCACTGGAAATGTGACTTCAGAAGCCGAAACACATGCTCCATGATGTTTCAAGCTTGTGCATGTGCCTCATTATGGCATTCTTCCATGGGTGTGTATGCATTTCTGATGTGTGTCATCATCCACGATTCCAGTGTGTAGCCTGCATCCCCCACTAAATGGCCATGTGGGATGTCCTCCCTAGCAAACATCTGGTACAGCTGTGATGCATGCCAGATACGGGAGTCATAATAACTGCCAGGGGTGCCGGCACACACATTGCACACAACCTGGCAATTGATGGAGTGGTACCCCTTGTGGTTGAGAAAGATTTTAACCTCCTTACTGGGTGGTGCCTTGATGTGTACATGAGTGAAATCTATGGCACCAAGTATCTCAGGGTACACTGTAGAAGTGTTGCCTATTACTGGCCCTCACCTCGGCGGTGAGGGGGGAAAATGCTCTCTCTGGCATGTGGTAGCATGGCATTCAGGAATTGGTGGAGTCCCCTGGATGCTGATGCCTGTGAGAACCCAATAATGTCCCCAGTTGGTCTATGAAAAGTACCTGTGGCTATTAGTCTAAGGTTTACACTTACCTTTGTTGCCACTAGAATAGGGTCTGAGTTGAAGATGGTAGAGCTCAGTGAGTTCTTGTAGTATGTCTCTTTCCACCCTGTAGTGCTCTACAATCTCCAGATCATGTAGCTCTTGGAAGATTACCGGGGGCCTGAACACTCTTCTGCTTCTCTGACTAGGCCTATTGTTAGCAGCAGCAGCAGCAGTACTGACTTCAGCATCTAGCACACACAGATGTAGCAGACCTCCAGCAGCCCCTAGCATTCTTTCAGTTAAAATTTCCAGGTCTTTACTCAAATGGTGCAGAGTATGGGGGAAAATCAGATTGTAGGGTGTATGCATACTTTGTAGTGGTCTGCTGTAGTTGCTGACTATGTGACTGTCTACCTATGATGCATTTCACCTCCATCCATCCTAATATATACTTAACATCATTTAATAGCCCTAGTTTATGTTAAACAGGTCAAACCTAATTAATATGTCATTGCCTTTTAGATACCGTCAGTACTGTGGTGTGCCAATACAAGAGCTTAGCATTTAATGTACACCCCCCTCAGATTTCCAAGCTCAGCACTATGGCTCAACACATAAACACGTGGAAATGTGTGCCCCGTAGGTAAACAAAGCTTAATACTTAGTGTACACACCCCCCAGACTTCCAAGCTCAGCATGGCAGTGTGCCATGCAAACAGGCACAGCTAAGCTCAAATCAGCTTAGAAGTTATTGGACGCACCCTCCCTTGATGTCAGCTACCTCTTGTGTGGACACTAACATAGTTTTGTGCCAACATGGAGGGGATACGCAGACACAAATACCCATTTGTGCTATTCAGTAACTGCACCTCATCTGCATAAGGATCCAAGCTCAGACCCTGTAAACAACATGGTTCAGATGCCTACCACATTAGCAAAGCACCAATGCACCATTGCAGATATTCCTTGCAGGGTCCTCTAATACATTTATGTCGCATATTATTACTTTTGTCTTTCCATTTTTTTTTTTTTTTTTTTGTAATGAGGCATGGTGTACTGTGCAAACATGCACAGATTATTAAAATATATATATTTTAACTTATTTCTGTTATTTTCTCAGACATGTAGTGGATAATTTCACTCACATCTGTATGTGTTATGCCATTTCTCTCCATCTACCAACATCTTTACAGCCCCTTTTGTCTGTCTACATTCCTGTACATGAACGTTTTCCATTTACACTACAGACACTAATACAGGGTCTGCAGAGCTGCCTATCTGCTTGCTGGATAGCTGTACCTGACTCATTTGCATAGGGTTCACCTACTTATGAAGTGATTTGCATGCCACGGATATTTTTGTGTTGCCATGTACATCCACACCACCCAGCTGTGTTTACTAAATCTAAAACCTGCTTACATTTGTGTAAGTAGCATGGTACGATGCTTACATGGAAAATGTGACTGTGCAGGCTTTATTAAATTCCCCTCTATATCTTTCAGGTTTTGGTAGAAATATTAGTCAAAGTTGTAATCAAATATGATACATACTATCATAAAACAAATAGGTATTTCTTTTCATTTCTTTTTATATAAGGTTGTATATGTTTGCCCCTTATTGTTTTTATGTAAAGCTATATCAAAAATGCAATCTTAATATAATGGACTTTTTTTTAAACTTCAAAAAGTTAGTTGTAGATTGTATATACATTCTAAAATTATCTAATAAATACAATGCACCATTCCAAATTAAGAACAAATCATCCACACATCCTTTATAAAAGATAATCTGCTCAGATAATTGATTTGAGCTCACTGAAAAGACGTAAACATTTTCCCATAGATTCATAATGATATCGGTATATGTATTTGCTATAGGCGTATCCATGGCTACACCCTTAACCTGTCTATAAAATGAGTTCTGGAACATAAAAACTTTATTAGTTAAAACTACTTATGATAGTATGTATCCACCAGTCATATTTGATAATATAATTAGAAACCAAATGACATACTTAGCTAGATTAAACTCACAAGATGCTAATATGTTAATACAAAGTGAACAAATGACCCAGGATTTTAATTCTAGGGGCTATCAATCACATAGATTAGATCAATTAAAACATGAAGTAATATCTAGAAGAGAATCTGACAGTAAACCAATATTTTCTGAAAATCATAGAAATAAAAATAACATAAGATATAGACATTCTAACAACTGTAGATGCATACTAGTATATAATAGGAATACCTCTAAACTTATGAATATTATTAAAAACATTGGACAATTTTATCACAAGTAGCAGAACTGCACAATATTACTAAGGAAGGGCCAGTTTTTAGTTATAAAATATATGCTAATTTAAAGAACAGGCTTTCCTATAACGATCAATGTAAGTCTGTTTATAAGACAAATGGAATTGGTACCCACAGAAGTAATAATTGTATATACTGTAAAAAAAACCACACACACACACACACACACACACACACACACACACACACACAAACACAATGATACATCATATATATATATATATATATATATATAAAAAATGAGTCTATACTTTGAGGTTATGGCACGTGTAATACTTAAAACATTGTTTACATGGACAAGTGTCACCAATGCAATGCATTTTATACTGGTAAGACTAACCAAAAATTGAAAGAAAGAATGTGTGGCCATTTTTCAGACAAAAAGAGATCAGTTGAAATGAATGCTTTATTTAAGAACATTAGGAACCTTAATAGTACACATTCTTTTGAATTTCTAATTTTATTTGTAGTTTTTGAACATATTAGAGGAGGAGGTATAAGAATTTTAATGGTGAAAGAAGAGAGCAAGTGGATTATCCACTTTATAGCATAACAGTTTCCATGTCTTACTGAATCTTTTAGTATTAATCCAGTTTTCAAAAAATGTATAATGAAGTAAATTGTTTCTTTAAAGCTCTTAATTAATTCATTGTTTAATGTGTTCTAGTCATGTGATTGTCATTTGATTATATAGAATGATGTCTTTAGCTTTTGAACTGTTTTTTCCTGATGAAGCATTTCATATGAAAGTTTATACTTGTAAGGGAATAAGTTAGTTTTTCAGCTTTAGCTCATGGTTCTAGACTACCTGTTGCTTTTTTTGGATAAAAATATGCCTGACAGATTCTTGTTGTATTATTATTTGTTTAGTCTCTTCCCACATATTCTTAGCTGACACATCTGAATTATTTTAATCTATACTCCCATATACTTAATTTTATCATTTCCCATAAATATGAGCATTGCTGGACCAACTCATGGGTGGGTATTTAGGTTATAGCTATAGTCATTATTTTACCCTCATTAATTTTATATACTAAAAAAAACAGAACTGTCTCAGAATATTCTGCAACACTGAGATGTCCATTTTTGGTTCCATCAAATACAAAATATTATCATATGTAAATAAATCCAACTTTTCTTGAACACCAAACCAGTTATATCAAATTATATCCATGAAATTCTGAGTCCCTTGTATTATTTTCCAGTGATTCTAAATTTAACACAAATTGCAAAGGGAAAGAGGATACATTTGCAAGTTTCCACTGTTTAGACACAACTTATCAGTGGAGAATGCTCACACTCTAAATTTTGTTTCCAATCCCTCATACATCCTTCTAATTAACCTTACTATTGTATTAAACAATGCAAATGCTTTCATTGCCCTACTCATAAAATGCCAGCTTACTCTGTTGAATACTTTTTCTTCATCAAGGCCCACCAATAACAATGGTATTGTCTTGCATTCTGCCTCCCTCTGGATCATCATTGTTCCATTATTGTCAAATGTTTGCATTCTGTTACTGTTGTCAAATGTCTGCCTCCATCCATAAAACCACATTGTTCTGAATTTATCAATTTTGGTATTACATTTGTCATTTTTTTGCCTTTATAAACATAACACTTTATGATCATGGTTTAGAATTGAAAAAAGCCTATATGAATCTCAGTCAGATGAATATTACAGCCACCATAACTTTTTTCCAGGATGTTGCTGCATCCTCTACTTTTAAAATAGTGTTAAACAAAATCTTCCAGATTTTTATCACTTTCTTCACTCCTAACTTCCAAAACTTCCACCAGAATACTATATATTCCTGGAGACTTTCCTCCAGGAGATTGGTTACACATCACAGTTTTTATCTCACCTCCTCCTTCCTTAACTGTTAGTTGTTCAGCCTCATCCACCTCTAACCTTGGCATATTTAAGTCTTGCATAAATATTTCCATTTGTTCTTTTTCTTGAGTTCCCCACTTCTCTGATTTATGCAAATGTTCGTAACATTTCTGAAATATCTCTGATACAAGAACTGTGGTTATTTTTATTGTTCTAAGCTCCTTAAGATTGGAAGTGACCCTTTCTACTTTTTATTACCTATGTCTTTGTGCCAAAAGTTTTTGTGCTCTGGAGTTAATATCAAAAACAGTTGCTTAACAGAATCTTTCTAAACTCACGCATATTATCCAGGTACTCCCTTATTTTCTGTTTAGCCCTCTGCAATTGCACCTCATGATGTTCTATGAGATTCTTGTTATTTTGTAGTAACTTTACCCTTTGTCAGCCACTCTAAATAGTTCTTTTCACTTCTTAACCAGATCTTTTTTACTTTTATTTCTAACCTGTTTTTAACTCCACTTTTATCTTATCCCACTCACTAACTGTACCTCCTGAACTACTTTCTATCTTCCCTACAATTCCATGATAATTTCCACTACTCATTCCTTAAAGTCTTCTATTTTTAACAGGTAGTTGTGGAAGTGCTGGTGTCTTATCTTTAATTCATTACCCTGCATTTTTATCTTAGTAATTATTGATGTATGATCCGAAATTGTTATTGGATGTGTATCAAAATTCTCAATTAAATGGACATGTTCATGTGAAATATCATTTTTATCATGTCTAACCCAATTATTCTACCTTGGGAAATAATATGTAAATGATCTCAGACTTCCTGCTTCTGAATTCATGTCTTTCATACCAATTATTTTCATATATATTTCAGAAATCTATCCTCTATTGTAATATTTCCCTTTTATGCCCCTAGACGCACCCTCACTGTTGCAAATCAAATTACACTCTCCACGAATAAGTAATATTCCCTGATGAAAGCTGATTATTTCTCCACAAGTTTTTTTAAACTCCAAAATAGCAGTTTTAGGTGGACTATAAATGCATGCCATTGTAATCCTTATCCCTTTCCAGTATCCTCTTAATACTATAAATCTGCCATTATTATCTTTTTTCCATTTGCTATTGCTAGTGGAGCTCCTCTATCAATTAATAGTACTTCTCCTTTCCTTAATTTCCTAATATCCTGCAGAATATCCATCCTGAAATCCTTTCTTAATCAAATTCACAAGCTCATTTTTTTACAAATGTATCTCATGCAACATTACTATTTACACTCTGCATTTCTTAATATAATTAAGTATTCTTTCCTTTTTGTCTACACCTGTGAAACCATTTACATACCAAAATGAAAAAGTGTCACTATTATGGTAAGAAGCCATTATTCCCACTTATTATATATGGCAGCTTTTTTAAATGTCTAATGCCAGCTTTTGTGATGCGTGCATCCATTAATGTTTTGCAGGGTAATCCTTTATTCATTTTTTTCTTATCATCAACATGGGCACCTATGTCACATTTTATAAGACTTTTTGTTTTAATAAAAAATCTTCAGCAAAAAAAAAAAAAGCACACCCAGAACCTATTAACTTAATAGAAACATGCATAACTCTGTACATGTTCAAATAATGAAGTTTACCCCTCAAAATAGGAACATTTATGCCAAATAGCTTGCTCTAAACACAGGCCCTTGTTAACTTGAAATTGAGGTTATCCATGATAAGTTGCACATTATTGCCAGTGCTTCTTTTATACTAATTGTGTCTGTACTTTTTTATATTTCCCCTCCTCCAGATATGAAAGCTACTTGCATTATTTCAGAAATCATTAACTTTTAGTTTTGAAGAAACCAATGTTCTGTCTTTTATTGCCCTATTATCAGTTTTCCTCCATGGAAAAGTAAGAGGCAAAAAGAAAAATGTAGTTCTCTGTTGCAGCCTGAAAGACAAAGCTAAAGCATTTATTACTAAATGAAAACATTTCATTATATTTGGTGTTCTCAGATTTACTTCTTTCCACTTACAATTTTATTACAATTTTATTAGTTAAAGCCAAGTGTCGTCCATTCATCTAAGCAAATGTAAGAGAAAACATATCATCTCTCTATGTATTGTGATCTCTGTACTTTTGCACCCCATCTCATACCTCAGCAACCCAGGATTGCACTCTATTAACTTAAACATGCTTTTGTCTAGCTTTCATTCTCTCTTTGCGCTGTAATGCTTACATTTCTTAATACCAAAAAGAAGAAAGAAAGAGAAGAGGAAGAAAAAAGGCATCTGTTTACTTTAATAACTTTATCACATACAAGAACATTAAAACACTTTACTATAAAGTATGCAATTTATATTGTGAAACATTTCATAAAATAAAATACTGTTTAGAAAATAAATTGTTTAACTTACAGTTACCTTTTTCCTTTCTCCTAGTAGCTTTTAGCCTTTACATTTTGTGTGAGAATAACCCAGGGGTGGGTAGAACAAGAATATATTGGGACATTTACTTGTGATCTCTATCCACGAGGGACATAGGTGCTAGACCAGCGGTGAAATTGCAGTTTCCATATCCATTTTTCCAGATTATATTTGAAAAGAGTAAGATCTCTATGACCCAGGAACCCATACCATGTATTTAAATGTATTGGAAACAATCACCATCCAACCCAATACTATATTCATGGGTGACTTTAATTACCCAAGTATTAAATGGGAATCCTATATGACACCAAATGTACAAGCAAAGAGATTCCTTGATTTTGTAAATACAGCTACCTGGACAAGATAGTCCATTCAACATCCAAGGGAGTAACTATACTGGATCTGGTCCTCACAAATAATGCAGAGTGCTGCACACCCCCTAGTGTAATGTCTACTCTGGTAAGATCAGACCACAAAATGACCTTTGAAGTAAAAATAAAACTTGGATCCTCAGCTAACTCTGGAATATTCAGGAACTACTCTAAGGCTAACTTTCTGCTATTAAGTGATAACCTGGCAAAATCTGAAGCCCCCATAAACCCTGAGAACACTTCTGCCTTTGAAGAACTGTTCACAGTAACCCTGTACAAGCATGTTAATAGCTGCATAGAGACATCTGTACCCACCAGGAAGAAGTACAGAACTAACTAAAAAAAAAAAAACAAGTCACCCTGGTGGAATCAGAAAATCAATAGTTGGTACAACAGAAGAAGGAAGAAAATCATGGCAAAAATTAGGAGGTGCAGCACTCAACAGGATAAAAACACTCTCATTTAACTAAACAAACAACTCAGAGGACAAATAAAGTCTACCAAAGCCAAAACTGAGGTAAATTTGGCCTCCTAGCCTAAGGACAACCACAAGGTATTCTTTAGCTATGTCTGCAACCTCAAAGACAATACACAATTGTGTGCAGAGCTCATTGTAAATGGAGCCTCCCAGACTGAGGCAGAAGATATAGCAAACCTACTGACCAACAAATTCAGCTCCAACTTTACCCCTCTCTCCCTCTCAACCTTCACTCAGGAAATACCATCAAATATAACCCCCCCCTGCTATCACTAGGGAACAGGTCCTTAATGCTCTCAATAAGGCCAAAAACACTGCATTAATGGGCCCAGACAATTTCCCAGGATGCCTACTAAATAGTATGAAACATGATGAATCATGCCCTCTGGAATTCCTATTTAACTGTAGCCTTCAAATGGACTTTGTGCTTCATGAATGGAGAACAACAACAGTCACCCCTCTGCACAAAGGGGGGCCATCTACAGACCCTGGAAATTACAGACCCATAAGTCTCAATAGTCTTATATGCAAAGTCATGGAAAGAATTATCATGGAAATGATCAATAATTATATAATAAACCTTCAGATACTGGACCCAATTCAGACTGGTTTCTTCAAGGGCAGGTCATGCCTACTCAACCATGTGGACTTCTTTGAGAAGGTCAGCAAAGCAATGAATGAGGGAAAAATGGTTTACACTACCTACCTTGACCTCGCCAAGGCATTTGACACAATATCCCACTCAGGCATTGTTGACAAACTTAAGAGGTTAGGAACAAACCCGTATGTCACCCAGTGGAAAGCCAACTGGCTCATAGACAGGACTCGGGAAGTTAAAATTGGGAAGTCCACCTCTACAAAGAGGTCAGTCACAAGTGGAGTCCCACAGGTATCAGTCCTTGGACCACTCCTTTTTGGTATTTATTTCTCTGAAGTCAAGGCCAATGTCAGTGGTCTCTGGCTGACTTAATATGCAGACCATTGCAAATTAGGAACTGTCATTGAATCGCACACTGACAAAAATGTACTCCACGAAGGGCTGACACAGACAAACAACTGGTGTCAGAGGCATGGACTAACACTAAATGCCAAGAAATTCATAATAATATCTGTGAAGGCTGCTAGCCCAGCTAGCTAGAATTTTGTAAATAATGCTATGTCATTTCTGAATAGTAATATGATTTGTTTGCTTGTCTGACAAATGTAAGAAAAGTATGTGTTATGTGTATATTAAACTGATGGTGCAGAAGTGTGTGTTAAACTATATGTTATGTGCTGAGCTTCAAGAATGTAACCACAGTGTACCCTACTGAAAAATAACAGAGCTAACTTGCAAACTTTAAGAAATTAAGTAAATTGTTTACAATTGTGTTTATCTCAGCTAGGAGACAGAATGTCTGCAGCTAGAAATTCTTTCTAGTGTCTGGAAACAGAAATAATTACAGGTTTCAAAGGTAAAAGTGTGTAACTGTTTTATGAATTTCAGTTCCAGGCAACCTTCTGAAAGATAAGTAATTTTGGCACAGAGGTGCTAACTTTTAAGTTTCTGTTAGCCTGGGAACTATAATAGATGTGACAAGAATGATGTAATCTGGGATAACCCAGCAGAAATGTTTTATAGCAATTTAAGAACTATCTCAGAGAGTGAGTCTGTGCATTTTGCATTTGTCTTTGGATCTGATAACATCCTCTCATCAGCACTTGTCTGGCTCTGTAAATAAGAATTAGATTGTAGTGATTTCTCTTAGAGATAGGAACTTAGTAAGATCAGTTTAGATGTTTTCTGTATTTATGTGAGGCTGTCCTGCAATGTTGTTTTAAAATATTTCCTGTGATTCTGAATTCTGTTGTCACTGTGTTGAGTTATTGAGTATTGTCTTGTGCTTATATTATTTATTATTAAATATATTTAAACCTTTTAATTGTGGCTGGTTTGTTTAGAGATACTTAAGATCTTAGAATACTTGCATATGCATTTGGTGACACTGTACAGGCTGCTCTTAAATAGCCTTGGCTTTGGTCATACTTACCATTTGGATAATGGTAACATTACTCAGGAAAATTGGTCACAATTTGGGAAGGGCCTTATAGTAGCTGATAAGCGTGGTTGGTGGCAGCTGGTACTGCCTTATAGTCTGGGCAGAAGGGGACATAGCTAGTGAACCTGTGCCAGCCTTCCCCAGGAGTGTCTGTGTGTTTGTATATAAATTCAAATCTCAATGTGTGTGTGTGTGTGTGTGTGTGTGTGTGTGTGTGTGTGTGTGTGTGTGTGTGTGTGTGTGTGTGTGTGTGTGTGTGTGTGTGTGTTAGCTACTTGGGCAGGGACACAAAGCACTGGTTGGACAGAGTGGGTGCTTGAGATTTTGGCTTGACCACTCTGCTGAGATCTTAACCCTATAGCTGTGCCAGTGGGAAGTCTTATTAGGGATCTGGAGAAAGAGGGAGAAAACAGCCCCAGGCTGACTGTGAACTCTGTGTGCTCAAAAATACTGGATATAAAGAAAACAAAGTAAAAATAACACAGATTAAAAAGGAGTATCATGAGTTCATTAAAAGACATAGAATATTTAATTTGAATAAAAATGTATAGCTAGCATTACAAAGTTATGTGAAGAGAATAAAAGTTTTCACCCAAGCGGACAAGGGAAGAAACTGGGTCATCTTATCCAGGGACAAATATAACAAAATGGCCTATGATTTGTTGAATTATGAAAAGGTATACAAAAAGTTGGATCAGGATCCTATGTTAGGATATAATTCTATGCTATTGGAATTATTAGAAAGGGGTGAAAGATTGGGCTTTTTTCCCCATCTGATGTTAAGAGGTTACATAAATCCTAAGGAAGCCAGATTTTTTATTGTTCCCAAGGTCCATAAGAATTTAAAGGATCCCCGAGGAAGACCCATGATATCAGATGTAGGGGCTTACTTACAAAATGAGGAAATATTTCTGGATGTGCAATTAAAAAGTTACTTGCCAAGAATAGATTCCTACATATAAAATGGTAAGGATTTTCGTGATCTAGTAGGAGGTATGACATGGGATAATCATTTTTATTGAGCCAGTGTGGACATTAGATCTTTGTATACCAGTATTAGTCATTCATCGAGATTAGAAGCAGTGGCTAAAATAATGGGAGAGGGCCCCAAAACTAGTTTTGTGTTACAGTTATTGGAGTTTTCTTTAACACATAACTGTTTTAAATTTGAAAAAAAAAATAACTTTTTTGCAAAGAGGTGGCACAGCCATGGGGGCCTCTTATGCCCCGTCATATGCCATTATTTTCATGGGCCATTTTGAGAACTCATTTATTTATAACACCAGGTTTTATTCCCAAAGGGTTGTAGTCTATAAGTGATTCATAGATGACTTGATCTTTGTTTGTAAAGGTGAGATCAATGACTTCCAAGAGTTTATGGATGAATTGCAGAGAAATACATATGATTTAGAGTTCATACATAAAACACATAGAGGAGTCATGCAATTTTTGGATGTAGAAATTTTTGTAGGAAGAGACAGGGTGGTGCACTTCAGGCCCTTTACTAAAGTAATGGCGGCCAATAAGTTTCTTTTGGTTAGTAGCATGCATCCTCCACACCTATTGGACTCATTACCTTATGGAGAATATAAAATAATCTTTAACAATACATCTGATAAAGCAAGCATAAACATTGAGTTTAATAAAGTAAGGAGGAGACTATCATCTAGAGGATATGACAAAAAAGCTTTAGAAAGGGCTGAAGGTATGGTTAAGAATCCTCATGAATATTTGGATAAACATAGCAGGATATCTAGTGATAACAACACAGACAAAGGATATACATTGAAAAAGATAGGGAAAAAGTATTTTTTGTGAGTAGATTCTCACCTTTTTCTGAAATTTTGAAACAGCTGGTGGAAAGATTCTGGCCAATTGTTTCACAAGGGGAAAATTATTGTGATTTGTTTCCTGAAAGGGTTACTTTTTCATTCAGCAGATTCTTGAATTTAAAAGAGCTGCTGAAGAGAAGTAAATCATGGAATGGAAGTTTTCCAACAAGTACTTTCCCTTGTGTAAAATGTAGGGTCTGTAGTAGGTTGAGGAATTTAAATGGTAAAAAGATTAATAAAAAAGTATGCAAAACAAGGAACAGATTTAACTGTTGTTCATGTGAGGTGATATACATCATTGGTTGTGGATGTACACCCACTAGGTGGTATGTTGGACAAACAAAATGAATGGCTAAAAAACATATTATGGAACATCTGGGAAACATCAAGCATAGTAAGTTGTGTAGTCCAGTGGCAGACCATTTTCATACTGTGCATGGGGGATCTGAAGCTAGCTTATATTTCAGTGTCTTGGCTAAGCCCAAATACAGTCAGGGTGATGATTTTGTACAAAGGTTGCTGTCATTAGAAACTAAGTTTATTGTAAATTCTGATACATTATATCCTATTGGTTTAAACTTGGAGCTAAATTTATATGTCTAAAATATACTTGTTTAGTTTGTGGAATTAGCACAGTTAAGATATTTAATATTATCAAGAATTCAGGCTTTAGGGAGAAGCATGTTATACTGGGGCACTTGGTATAGAATTTTCACTTGCACTTTAAATGATAAATGGTATTTCAATAATTGGTTCCGATGATGAAGTGGTAAGGGACCAATTGTAAGCATTAAGATTGGTATAAATTGACTATATAAATGGTGTTTAGTATCCCTTGAAGGCAACTGCCAAGATACCAAGAGGCACCATTAAAGGAATTTTTGCAGTCATTTCAGAGGCTCCATTTTTTTGTTATTCTTAATCTGAGCTCTGTGTGCTCTTAAGGGAAATTGTACTTTACTGTATATGTACTTGCCATCCTCCCAATGTGCACATCCCTCACTGCTGTTAGTGGTGAGGATTAAGGCTCCTTGATTACTGGGCTAGTGCAGGGGCATCACAGTATCCTTGAGGAAATCATCCACCCCTGGACAACTATCATATTGACAACACACCCCTTAGAGTTCGCCCAGTAGTTAGGGACTTGGGGACAGACATAGACAGCAATCTAGCCTTTGATCATCATGTGTCTACAATAGTGAGGAAATCATTCTATATTGCTCAACTTATAAACAACGTTATGACATCTAGGTCCAAGAAAGTCATTGTTCCAGTGTATTCAGCATTCATCAACTCTGTCACTGTGTACAGTGCTTCTTTGGTACGTATTTTACCAAGCATAGCCAACAAATGGGTTGTCCACAGAGATTCCTCACTAAAAGAATACAGGGCATAAGTAAAGTGTCATATGCAGACCGTCTCAAGGCCTTATCATTGTATTCTGTCTCCTATTGGTAACTGAGGGGAGATTTATGCCTGGCACACAGGGGATTGTCAGACCCCACTCTGATGGACCTCCTGCATATCATCTAAACAAACAACCCTAAAATTACCCATTCTAAAGACTTAAACCTTGCCTGTGATATAAGTAGGATGTGCTGGAAAGACCGGTAGGTATCCCAGAGACTATCCCCTCTCTGGAACATGCTTCCCATCCATGTGAAGCAGAGTTCCTCCCTAACCCAATTCAAGTGCAACTTGAACAATTGGATGGGGAACAGGAAATTCATCCCTGGCTTGGCAACTATGCCTCTAATGGGAACACAACCTGTAAATTGTTCATCTCCCAGGTCCCTGCTTGTAAATGTTTCATCCCCCAATCCCCTGCTTACACATATCAAGGGCACCATAACTTGTTAATGATTTGGAATGCATGGCTAGGCTTAAAAAGGCCCTTATGGTTGCTAGCCTAGTAAACACCAATGAACCTAAGAGAAGTACTTTGTTTTATGTGGAGTATAAGAGGGTTCTATAGAAATTTTTTCTGTGATACATACCTGTTCCTCCAACATGTTCTATTTATGTTGACAAAGAGATTTAGATCTTTAGGGAGGGCATTCATGCTCCAACTGGGCTTGAGAATGTAATAGGTCTTACAGGGAGTCTGTATGCACAAGGCAAAGGGTGCATCACAGCAGCATGTATGATACTAAGAAGGGAAAAAGGCTTTAAGATGGTCTGTATAGCCTTTGTGATTTAGTTCTTTGATTTTTTTTTTTTTTTTTAGTGGGAAAGAATTGTAGTCATTGCAGTTGTGAAAAGTGTTGGGACAGTTGCACACCAAATGACCAAATGGCCTGATAAAAGCTGAGTGTAGTGGAATAATTACATCCCTGAAACTGAACAAAACACTGGGCTTGTCCAGAATTTGAATCTGGGACCTGTCACTCCAAAATCAAGAATCATAGCCCTAAATCAAGAAGCCACACTGTTTTTAGTTACTGAATAATATGCAGAAGGAAGTGGCTGAGCTTGCTGTGCATTTGTCTGAAGCAGGAAGGAAACTGGTTTTAAGTGATATTTCATCGCCTAGAATAAAGATGGGATTTAAAGACAAGATAATTGACTTCGATAACTGGCTATGTATCTGGTATGTTTCTAGGGGGAATCCGGTATGTGTCTGATTCGGATAAGATGGCTGACAAGCTTTCATGCATTGCCAAGGATACTCTCCAGCTCTCTTACTAAAGCTTTCATATTGCCTTTGCTGTCCCATATTGCCTTTTTTAGGAAGAGTCCATCTGATGGACATTCCAAGCTAGTAAATTCTAATTTGTCACACATTAATGTGGCTCTACTTAATGCCAGGAGTTAAACAAATAACTTCCTAACTTGAAGCTCTCCTGCAACTTGAACACATTTATATAAGAGTAGTTACAGAAAGGTGGTTTCATAGCAGTGAAAGCACTCCCTCTGTTTCTGGATATAGTTCCTATCTCTTCTTCATATCTACTAACTATTGTGGGAGAGTATAATTTGTCATTTAGCATTGTCAATACCATCCAAAGGAGTAAAGTATGTCCCAAACATAAAATAAATAATAAAAGCCATAAAAAGCAACATTATTCACTACTATCTCAATATCAAAGTAAGTGCTTTCATCACAAGGACTTCATCAGCCTCTGACTGTGACTATGACATGTCTGATAGAGTCCTTATAGCAAAAGCACTTAGTATGATGTTAAGTCATTTTTAATGATTAAAGTTTTTTTTGTTTTAATATCTAATTTATTTAAGCAATAACTGATGAGTGGCTGTGGGTATATGATGATTTACTCATGTTTGGTGTGGTTTTTTTCACAATGGTGAAGCCAAGTGATTAAACAAAGCCAACCATGGGTAAATCCTCATATACCCACACCCATGAGTCGGTTATTGCCATTATACAATGGCATTATTTAAGAAAGAAATTATTTATCTTTCTTAAATAATGCCTTTGTATACCAGAGCAGTGTTTATCTGCATTATTTCCTGTTCCTCCACATTTTTCTGTTGTACTGCATGCATATGGGACTTATGTTCCCATGCTTGAACAATAGATTAGTGCTATTCAATAGAAGCAATGGAGAAAAGAAAATCTCTGTTTTTTATAAAATCTGTATAGTTCAGAGGTACTAGAGTCTGACAAGATAATGCAAAAATGCAAGGAAAATCAGGTACATTTCTGTTTCTTTAGTTTTATACAGTGTACTTGATTTTTCTTGTATTTGGTCTGCCCTCCATACATAGATCTCAACCTCTTAGCTCAAGATATGTGGACAAAGCCTTAAATTATGGGGGACAAAGGCCTTAAAATAGGGACAGATGGTAAATGTTGCTCTTATAAACTTATAAACCTGCCAGAATATCAGGATTTGTGTTAGCATGCATTGTGTGAAGGATATGAAGTCTGAAACTCAAATGTGTGTCATTATTTAGTGACTACACTTCTCAGTGATTTTGTCATAAAAAACAGAGATTTTGTGAGGAACAGACCAAAAATATGACATAAAAACTATGGACATTCTATGAAAATTTGTATAGCTGAGATGTATGCCTCCATAGCATATATCAATACAAAAAGGTCTGGCTGCTCAATGGCACTTCAGTGGACAGACTTTTTTCCATTGGTATATGCTCCATTTACAATGGGCACACTAGTTGGGCTGTCCAATCACCATGCTTGTTTTTGAATGACAATAACCCCTCATTGTATAATAATAATTACCTTACAACAGCTTCCTTGGAACACCATATTTGATCTCCTAGATGTTCAACTCACTATAAACAAGACTAATAACCGCTTCATAGCAAGTTATAGAAAACCTGCTATGTCCCCTTCTGGGCACAATAGCTATCTTAACACATTAGCTGAAATCCTTATTAAACCCAATACCTTTCTACTGGAGCACTTCAACTATCCATAAATAACTTGTCTGACCTACAGTGCCAATGGCTGGCATGTCAAATGCTTCTTCGACATTATCAGTGCTAACTCTCTTTTATGAAAAATTACCCATCCTACTAGGGGTCAAATATCCTGGACCTAGTCCTCACAAATATGGCCATTTCTTGCACATCTCTATATGTATCATCCTGCCTTGTCAAATCAGACTATGAATTAGTGAGCTTTCCATTAAAACTGGGGGGTACTTCTACTGCAAATACCTCTGCATTCAGGGACTTCCCAAAGGCAAGTCTTCTTCAATTACTTGATGACCTAAATAAATTCTGAAGTAATCCATCTCCGATAAGTCCCATTGCTAAAGATGCTGCCTATACCTCTGACCTCTACTCCAACTTAAATAGATTTATGCAGTTTAATTTCCCCAAGTCTTTCAGTTTCTAATACTATGACAGGAATGGACCTCATTCCTAAGTCAAAGTATGATTAAAGTTCATGAAATTAGTATCGACTCAATCTTTGATGTTAGCCAAAAGTGCTCTTTGCAGCACCTGCAATATGCCTGGATTGCCTCCTTCTGCAATTCATATGGAGTTACTTGTTTCAGTAACATATCTAAATATGACTGTAAATTATTTTTATGAGACCCATTGCTCCTACTAGTTTTGGAACTGTCTGGGTATCCTTCTTCCACATTGCCCACATTTATACCTGCAAATCCTAGTATTTTATGCCTTTGTGTCTCTCTGTATGTAAGACACTGTAATCACTGGGTACAGCAATTTCAGTGATCAATGCTACTTTTGTCTTTTTTTCATGAACCACTATATCTGCTTTCCTCAAATCTGCTTTTTAAAGTGTTGGTAATGGGTGATCCCATGTAATATAAACTTCATCATTTTTTATAATACTTTGTCATGCATGTTTCCAGTCCTTCTCAGCTACATCAGTATTATCATGTTTACACAATTCCCAATGCAACAGTCTTGCCATATTATTATGCCTTTCAGTACACAGGTCTTCTGCCATTAGTGTATCAAACACAGCAACAAGATGTGCATCTGTTTCAAATTCTGTCTTACAAAACCTGCATTTGTCTGTTTTCCCAGCATGTTCAATGGACTTTGCAAACCAATGTGTATGTAGTCTATTATCCTGAGCCACCAATATTAACCTTTCATCTTTTGGTTTAAATTCACCTCTCCTTAACCATTCCTGCATTCAGTCCTAATCAGCATGAGGTTATTCCAGGAGTTTTCAGTATCTGCAGCTATAGTTATGCATTTTCCACATTTCTTGCCTTCTCATGTGATCCTTCACCTTACATTCTTTCTTTTGTTTTTTTGGCACATTCAGTTCCTGTCCGATTTTTAGCTACTTCTGATTTGATTTACACTCCCGTTTCAAAACAATATGCTTCTACTAAACTAAGCAGGGAAGTCATCTTAGACTTGTTATCCTCATATTTTAAAACTTTCACTATGTTTGGATCTTGAGAGGTCAGCAGATAGGAAATTCACGCCGGGGATCACTCCAGTGGCTCTACTTGACAGAGGCACTGGGAACTAAGGTCGGGTGACACAATGCCAAGGTAATCCTATGGGTGAGACTTGTAAAGACTCCAGCGGCATTAGCCTAGTACACACCTATGAACCTGTGAACCTATGTATCAAGTCCTACGACTGAACAGCTATATGCGTAACCAGTTTTGAGGAAGCCCATACCTCCTTCAGAAGGGGGAATATATAATCTTGGTATACATTGATTTTTGTAAATCATTTGATAAGCATCAAGCATTTTTTTTGTTTTCCTGTCCAGCGGATTTAATACCTGTTTGGGCCAGTCAATCACACCAAAACTGCAAGTTAGAACAGGAACAACAAATTGTTTATTGTTTGGCCTTTGTTTCTAGACGTCAGGACTGTTTTCAGTCTTAATTTTAGTCTTCTAAAATATTTCTTACTAAGTTTTATTTGCATTTCTTCATGTTTTATTATTGATCCTTCATTAGTTCACAAATATTTATACACGTCTTCCTCCTCCTCCATCTCAAGTTCTTTTATATCTCATTCCTGTCCCAGACTGATATTTTCTTGGTGCTGCAGCGTTCCTGCTTTAAAGGATGTTTTTGCACATTAATTAAGGCTAAATGACATTCTTATATTATCTGAGAAAGCTTTTACCACTTGCAGTTATATTTTTAGCTCCTCATCTGATGAACTATGCAGTTTTAAATCATCCACAAAAAGATGATGAGAAGACTTTGCACTTTGTTGTTTTCTGGGAGCAAAATTGTAACCATGACCTAATCTCTTAAGTAGACAGCTTAATGGATTAAAGGCAAGACAAAAGAGCAGCAGTGACAGTCACCCTGGAATATCCCCCTTTGAATATTTATCTCTGGGATAATAATTTGTTCTTTATCATGGCTTAGCTGCAAAATTGCTTGTTTCATGGTTACTGTAATGTAATAGATCAACGCAGGGTGTATCTTATAAATTTGTAAGCATTCTTTTATCCATGAATATGGGACACTGTCAAATGCTTTTGTGTACGAGTAACCAATCCATGCCATACTTAAATTCTTCCCCTTGTCACAATTCTCCATTATGACAGTATTTAACTATAAATGAGCCTTTGTTCTATATGAATTTCGAATTTCTTTCCTTACTCTTTTGTTCTAGTGCCAAGATTGAGTTTCCTTCATAATGACTATATAAACTCTGTGGCATTAATTCCAGTGTATAGTTTATGCATCATACGAAGGCATGTTATTATTCCATAGTTTTTAGGATATCTTACAGGTTCACTCTTTAGGATGAGTATTGTTTTTTTCTGTTTTTAACCAGTTTGGCATCTGTTAAGGGTGAGCATATAAATAGTTCTTACTCATGGCTAAATGTTCATGTAAAGATGTTAATACTTTCAGCCTTTTGCCTGGGGTTTTCCATTTAGAACCTTTTCTTAATTTTATTTCAATTTCTTTGGCAGTTACTCTCTCCCATTTCATATCCTATGCATTTGAACGTGTTATTCTTTATTTTAGTTCCTCTATGCATTCAGCATCTTTGTTATGTTCCATAAGATCTTCATAGATATTTCCTCAAAATGAGTCACTTTCTTCTTTTTTTGGTTTGTGTTTCTTTTCCTTTTGCCTTGTTTTTCAATTCTCTATAATAAATTTTTTTGGATCATCAATAAATAGCTTATTTTATACTCTTACTTTATATTTATCTGCATATCATCTAAGTTTTTCTACCTGTGCTGATATCTTTAGTTTATTTGCGATAGTGTAAAATAGAGCCTGGCCTGTTCTGATACTGCGCATTGTTTTTATCACATCTATCTTTCTCAGTATTTTTCTTGATCTGTTCCCTCATCTGTACTCATCTAACATTGACACTTCTTTTCTTAAGTGCTTTACAGTTTTCTCTGTTTGATACTTCTATGATGGAATTTGAATTCTCCCCTTCCTATCCCTTACTACCTTGTATTGTTGTGGTAAAACTTTATCTGTTAATAGTTTAGCTGTACAGTAATATATCCTTTTTGCTTCTGTTATATCATATGAATGTCTATGAACAGTCTTGATTACTGTGTTCATTTGTTGTATCAAACTTCTAATATTTTGGTTCTTATTGACTTTCTGTAATCTATTGCATAGGTTCACAGGTGTGTATTAGGCTAATGGCCCTGCAGCCTTTACAAGCCTAGCCCATAGAAGTGCCCTGGCATTGTGCCACCTGATGTTAGCTCCCAGTGCCTCTATCAAGTAGAGCCACTGGAGTGATCCCCGGGGCAAACATTCTATTACCCATCCACTCATCAAGATTACTCTTGAAGAGGGACAGCAAGTTGCTCTGCTTGAGATGTATAGGAAGTCTATTCCAGAGCATGGGCAGTCTCTGGGTGAGGAACCTGTCCCTCCAGCACGTTCTGTTGATTGTGGTAATGAGGTTGAGGTTTCTGGAGTGTGTGATGCAGAGGGATTGGGATTTCTTTAGATGTAGCATTTCTAACAGAGCTGGGTCAGACATGGCTTTGTAAGTCAAGCAGAGATCGCCTCTAAGTAAGCAATTTGAGACAGAGAATAGCTGGAGTCTTTTGAATCTGTTCATGTAGGACAAGTGTTTAATGCCTAGGATCCTCTTCGTGAGGTACTTTTGTGGCCTCTCCAGCTGTTGCAGGTGTCTAGTGAGGCACATGCCAAATGGGGCATTATACCCAATGATTAGTCTCAAGAGGGAAGAGTAGAGAGAGATGATGACCTCTGTCTGTCTGGACGCAAAACCCTTGTTAATGAGATGTGCCACATAGAAGGACTTTCTGACCACAATGGCAATGTGGTGGTCGAAGGAGAGGTTGCTGTCAACCTGCATCCCCAGATCTCTTGTAGCATTGTGTTCAGTGGGCTCCCATTGATGTGGTAATTAGAGGGAACTGACTTTTTACCAAAAGGGATGACGACGCATTTTTTGGCGTTAAACTTAAGGCCATGGTTTAGACACCAGTCATTCTCAGTGAGGCCTTTCTGTAGGATGTCTGCATCACTTAATGGCTCCCAGTTTGCAGTCATTTGCGAACATGGTCAGCCAGAGTCCCTTTGTGTTAGCCCGGAAATCTGAGAAATAGATGCTGAACAGGAGACGACCCAGGACCAATACCTATGGGACTCCACTCGTGACTCGTTGGCAGTCTGACTTGGAGTCTGCTGCTTTCACACTGGGTGTTCTATCTGTGAGTCAATTTGCAACCCACCTAGTGATATAGGGGATGATGCCTAGTTTGATGAGTTTATCAATTATTCCTGAGTGAGGAATAGTATCAAAGGCCTTGGCCAGATTGAGATAGGCTGTATGCACTGCCTTACCTTCATCCACAGCCCTGGTGACTGACTCAAAGAAGTCAACCAGGTTAAGCAGACATGATCTCCCTTTCACAAAGCCAAATTGCATGGGGTCTAGAGTTTGGAGATTTCCTATATCTTTGTTAATCAGGTCCATGAATATGCGCTCCATAACTTTACATATCAGACTCATCAGGCTAATGAGGTGATAATTCCCAGGGTCGGTAATTGCTCCCCCTTTATGGAGAGCGATGACTGTAGCAGTGCGCTATTCAGTGGGGGACAAAGCCTGAGGTGAGGTTGTGACTGAACAGGGCACACCGATGTGGTGCCAGTTAATTTGTAATTCATGTAGAATACATCCAGGGATATTATCGGGTCCCATGGAAGCTGTATTCTTGTCCTTGGACAATGCAAATTTAACCTGCACTGCAATAATGCTGGGTGCCTGGCATTCTTCCAGTATTTTGATTGGTTCTTGGGGGGGGGGTAAATTTGCCACTGAATCTGTCGGCCAGTATGTTGGCAATATTTGTTGGCTCAGTATAGGAGGTACAATTGTGCAGCAGCTCAGAGCAAATCTGGGTATCGCCATGGAGGTTCTTGATATAACTATAGAAGGCTTTATGATTGTTTTTAGTGTCTGCTGCAGATTTGCCTTCATAGCTGGCTTTAGAGGATTTGAGGAGGGATCTCAACTTTTTGTTGAGGCTAATAAGGGAGTTTTTCCAGTCTTGGGACTTCACCTTTTTCTGCAACAGTTTCTTCCTTCTGTTGTAGAGTTAATTAGTGGCAGGGGACCACCAGATTGGCTTCCTTTTTTTGGAGACGAGCATCTTGGTTCTGTACATGGCTAGTTCCATCCATTTATGTACATGTTTGTACAGTGCATTGGTGTATAATTTGGCAGTCATGCAGCTATTTTCAATTGGCATGGGTGCCATGAAGTTAGCCACCTCTGTTTTTTAGGAGTCCAAAGTCAGCTTTGGAGAAGTTTTTCAAGGTGGTTACCTGTGTGGGGGGTGTGGTTGAAATGTGGATTTCCATGGTGATTACTTTATGGTTGGATCTGACCATGGAAAGATTGACTATTGATGTAGAGAAACGGTCACCCCTGTTAGTAATAACCAGGTCAAGGATGTTGCTTCCTCTAGTGGGAGTCAGAATGAACTGGTCTAGGGCATTGGAATTGATGAAGTCCAGGAAGCATTGGGCCAGTATATTGGTGCTTGAGTAGTTTTCCCAGTTGATGGAGGGGTAGTTGAAGTCTTCCAGTAAGAGAGTGTTGGGTTGGACCTTGATAGATTCCAGAGTACTTAAGAACATGGAGTGAGAGTCTAGGGACATGGTTGGGGACCTAATGCAGGCTATGACCTGGGGCCATCTTACCCAATGTTAGTTGTACCTGATGTCTCTCAGATGCATTATGCCGGGCTACTAGTTTGAAGGTGTGCATATCCTTTATGAATATGAATACCCCACCACCTTTGGAGCTTCGGTCCATGTTTTGGGGCTGAAAGGTGTGGAATGAGTTATAGCCTGGTAACTCAGTGGTGCTTTCTGCCTCTTTAAACTAGGTCTCCATTACAGCACAAATGTCGATGTTCTCCATTTTGAGGAGTGCTTCAAGCAAATGCATCTTGAGATTTTGACATCTAGCATTGAGCAGCATGACCCTCAGATTGCATTTATTTATATCTGTTACAGTGGTAATTTGGTCTTTGGAACACTGCCTAAAAAAGGCACTATAGGAATGGCAAGAGCCTTAGCCAGTACCCAGAAACCCTTGGGTGCCAGATGCAGACTATCTCTGGCAAAGCATTGAGATCTGTCAATCATGTCATCCTAAGCAGACAAGTACTGGATCCCCTTAGAAGGACACCAGAAACCTAGACAATTGTTGAAGTCAATCATTTTTGGTTTGTACTGCGGTGCCGGAATCATTCTGGGTGATGGTAGGATACTGCTCAGGGCTAGTGTTATACCTGCCTGGGCCACATAATCCAAGAGCTCCACCATGTCTCTTTTCATATAGTCCAGGGAGGTGCATCTCAGGTCATTCACATGCATGTGGACAATGACAGAGTCATACTTGTACTTGTTGTGGAGTGAGGTAAGTGCATGTGTTATGTGTCAGATTCTGGCACCCGATAGACAGCTGTTACCTTCTCCTTATTCACCCTAGTGAAATGGGACATATGTGTGCCTCACTGTTGAGTCACCTATGATTAGTATATTGGGCAAGGTGTTTAGCCTTAGGGGTGTAGGTTGAGGGGCACACTGTGGAGGTGAGCTATGTGTCCTGTGCTTTGTGCTGTGTTGTGGTGGTCGAGTGCATTTCTGTCTTGGAGGTCTCTGCTGTTTGGGTACATTTCTATTGAGAGCCTCCGTGAAGGTGGGTGTGTGGTATGTGTTTTTATGTGAGAGCTGTGATAGTGTATGTTCTGGAGTGCTATGTGTTGCATGTGGTGTGGTGCAGGTGTTGACCTTCTCCTCTTGACCAGCTAGTGCAGTCTTGGCTGGATAATGCATAGCTTCCAATTTGGTGATATAAGTGCATCACTCACAAATCTGAGTGTTGGGAGGTAAGAAGAGAAGGGTGTCTGTGTACCTGAGGCAGTTACTACACTGCCTCAGAATTCCCAAATGCATCAGGTTTATAGGTGAAAGCACAGGGTGCTGCCCTTTAATCATGCCAGGATGGGTTGTCATAACTACTAAGTACTGGAGCTATTTCTGTGAATAACGACTAGTGCTGATGACACTGAGGTGTGCTACAATAATAGCTACAAAAACCTGTTGAATTGCAAAGCAATTAAGCTATTTGAAGTGCAAGAGAGAAAGAACTAGCAAGATCTAAGGGAAAAACTGAAGAGCAGAATTTCTGGCACCAGTAATAGTTTACCTCAACTCAGCTCCACTGCACTGAGCTTCAACAAGTGCAAACCCATGCAAATGCAGGCTTTTACACCAGAAAGTTGAAAGGGATGGAGAAACTGCCCAAATGGCCAATAAACTACAATTTTTGGGCCAGAAACTACTCCTCGTGTGGTAGATAGGCTACCTAGTGTTTATCAGTCACTCTAACAAGCTAGAAGGCTTCCCTCCAACACAGAAAGGCTTGGGCGAGGGGGGGGGGCTCAGAAGCTTTCAAACAGTCCCGGATACAGCAAATCTGTATCTGGACTAAACTAGTTACAGGAAAGGCAGGAAACAAGCACAAACATAGGCTTTTAAACCAGAAAGTTGAAAGAGATGGAAAATCTGCCCAAATGGCCAATAAACTACAATTTCTGAGCCAGAAACCACTTCTCTTGTGGTAGATAGGCTACCCAGTGCTTACCACTACCACTGATAAGCTAGAAAGCTTCTATCCAACACAGAAAGGCTTGGGGAGGTCAGAAGCTTACAGACAGTCCTGGATACAGCAAATCTGTATCTGAACTAGACTAATTACATGAAAGGCAGGAAACAAGTTTAGAACTTTTTTTACATAAAAGCAGCTAAAACAGCACTAGAATCAATTCAAATGCAGTGCAAGCTAGCACACTTGAGTGTGTAGCAATATTAAAGCAAATACAGTTTAAATAAATGCAATTTAATTAAAAAATCACTAAAACATGTTCAGAAAGCAGTACATTAGGAAACAATGAAGATGGAGGCACTTAGAGTATCAAAAAACAACACAAGCAAATATTTAAATAAATCAGTCAAGCAAAAATGAAGACAGTGAAGAACTCTGAACAGTTAAAAAGTGCCAAAAATACACTTATCAGCTCTATATTTCCAGATTGTTTGAGAAACACAGTCAGTCAGAACACAAGGAGATTCTAGCAATGGTAGATTCTTGCAAAGTGTTTTATTTATTTTTTAGTAAAGTAGAAAGGGAGAAGGGAGGAACAGACAATAATTCAAGGCTAAGAAACTAAGTGGGTTGTTCTACTCAAATGTTCTGTCTGTATTAGGTAGTATGAGCTAATGACACTAGACTGGGAGGACTGTCCCAGATCAAATTTACAGTAGGGTCAGGCAACTGCAAAGCTACCAAGTAAAAGAACAAGATACCAATAGGGAGGGAGGGCAGGAAACTATACTACAGCTCCTAGCTACATCATTTTATGCTTTTAACTGCAAACAAATCAGTTATATGATGCACTTGGCAGGAAATCAGAACAAACAAACAGATGTTTAACAAATAAAGAAAAAATCCAGTTAATACCTTACACACAGTGAAACTAGCTAGAAGAGATTTACAAACAGTATGACAGTAAAAGCATTATTTATCAGGCCCTGTAAGGCAGACAATTTTAGTACAACCATGCAGATTAGTTTATAGCAATAAAATACACCAAAAGGTATACAGCAGACAATAAAAAGGTGCTATAAATAGCCATAATAAACAAAAACTAGTAAAATTAGCAAAAAAAGCAGAATAATTACTGTTATATATCACAGTTTAGAGTTTTGGTCAGTGCTCCTCCTCTGTTTAGCTCTGTGTGAAATGGCAGAAACATTCACAAGGTAACTTAGTACATAACAGAAGGTTGAAACCTGAAACAACTTTAAAAAAAAGCTCAAAAGAACAAATGAGGTGTTTATTCCAAGCCCTAGACCAGGCAACCCTAACAAGCCAATGGCCATCAACACTAAGCTCTCACTGAAGTGGAGAATGGCTTTTGCTAAACCAAGATGGCCTGGAAAATGTGCCCAGAACACACAGCCTCTGCAAACAACTAGGCTCAGAAACACAATCCTGAATATGGACAATGTTACAGCTACCAGCTACACTATTTTAGGCAGAAAACACTAAAGAAATGTTATCACAGCAGAAAAACAGCAGTGAGCCACTAAATGCAAGTTTTAAACAGGTAAATGAGCAAGGAGACTCTAGATAATGCTTTTAACTGCAAACAAATCAGTTATATGATAGACTCCTTGGCAGGAAATCAGAACAAGCAAACAGATGTTTAACGAATGGAGAAAATTTCCAGTTAATAGCTTACACACAGTGAAACTAACTAGAAAAGACTTTCAAACAGTGTGACAGTAAAAACCTTAATTATCAGGCCCTGTAAGGCAGACAATTTTAGTGCAACTGTGCAGATTAGTTTACAGCAATACAATATAGTAAAAAGTATGCAGCAGACAATAAAAGTGCTATAAATAGCTATAATAAGCAATACCTAGAAAAAATAAGCAAAAAAAACAGGATACATATTGTTATATATCACAGATCAGAGTTGTGGTCAGTGCCCCTCCTCTGTTTAGCTCTGTGTGAAATGGCAGAAACACTCACAAGTTAGCTTCTTAAATAATGGAATGTTGAAACCTGAAGCAACTTTAAAAAAAAGCTCAAAAGAACCAATGAGGTGCTTACTTCAAGCCCTAGACCAGGCAACCCTAACCAGCTAATGACCATCAACACTACAATCTCACTAAAGTAGAGAATGGCTTTTGCTAAACCAAGATGTCCTGAAAAATGTGCTCAGAACACACAGCCTCTGCAAACAAACAACTAGGCCCAGAAACACAGTCCTAAATATGGACAGTACTACAGGTACTAGCTACACTATTTTAGGTAGAAAACACTACAGGAATGTTTATCACAGCAGAAAAACAGCAGTGAGCCACTAAATGAACATTTTAAACAGATAAAGGAGCAAGAAGACTCTAGAGAATGCTTTTAACTGCAAACAAATCAGTTATGTGATACAGTTCTTGGCAAGAAATCAGAACAAGCAAACAGATGTTTAACAAATGGAGAAAATTTCCAGTTATTACCTTATACACAGTGAAACTAACTAGAAAAGATTTACAAACAGTGTGACAATAAAAACCTTATTTATCAGGCCCTGTAAGGAAGACAATTTTAATACAACCATGCAGATTAGTTTATAGCAATAAAATACAGTAAAAAGCATGCAGCAGACTATAACATTTTCTATAAATAGCTATAATAAGCAATAACTATTAAAAATAAGCCAAAAAACAGGATACGTTTTGTTATATTTTACAGATCAGAGTTGTGGTCAGTGTCCCTCCTCCCTTTAGCTCTGTGTGAATTTCTTTCATTGATCTTAATATGTCTCTCCATCTCTACTAAATTCAACAACTCATTGCTTAGATCATTTATTTCTAAACTAAGGGCACATTCGTTGTACTCTGTTTCCTGTGCACATTCTATAGAAAGTTCCAGAACATGTTCCTGTGCCATATTCTCATCAGTTTCATCCTGTCATCCATTGCTCTTTCGTTTGGGAATCACTGTCTGTCACTCCGTAGCACTGACTGCATGAGAATTGCCACAGTTTCCTGATCCTTCAATTGCTGTGCAACTCCAACTTAACTTTTGTATTGGTTTCCTACTGAAGGTTCCACAATATCTTCATCTAGCAATTGATGAGATGATTCCCACTCCACTGGTTTCTCATTCATTTTGGGACTCATTTTTCTATCATGCTGTGCTGTAATCAGAGTTAGATTTTCCACACTAAATCCTTAACTTTCCATGTAATATATGACATCAGTTTCTATTTCTTTAACTTTTCCATTACTAACCATCTTGTCTACTTCCCCCTTTTGTTTTCTTATGTTTTGCATTGTGATTTTTTTTTATATCCCGATGCCTTTGCCTATATTTTTCTTTAAATATCTTTAGTGATGCTTTTTTGTACTGATTAGTTTTGCTTTCTCCTTTGCATAAATATTGCAACATATTAAATGTCTTTTTCTTTCTCATGTCCATATTTCTTCAGGTGTCTCCCACTCATCCTGTTTCCCTTTACTTGGGGCACTCATTGCTCCATCATGCTCTGACATAACCTGTGTTAGACTTTCTACACTAAATCCTTCACTTTGCAGGCATTCCATATCTTCAGTTTCTATTTTTTTTACTTCTACTTTGCTAATCTTCTGTTTTATGTTCACTCTTTTTTATCTTTTTTGTGTTGTTAATTTTCCATATCTAGGCACATTTGCCTTTACTTCTGTTTGAATAATCCTTGTTTTCCCGCCTTCCTCGACTAGTTTAGACCAGTTTACAGGCATTGCTGTATTCTGGGCTGTGGTGTAGTTCCTGTGTTGTCCATTACCTTACTTGGATAGAGGGAAGTTTCTTTGCTCATCAGTAGGAGTGGGGAGCCTTGAGCAGCCTACCTGTCCCTGTAGGAAGTGACCTCAGCACAAGAAGCAGTAGTAATTGGTTGTTTTGGACCATTTCTAGCTCTTTTGTAGTTCACTGTTTAAAATCCGCATTTGCACGGCTTTGCGCAGTTGTGCGCAGCGCCGGTTAAACAAGGTTAAACTTTTTCTGGCTCCGCCAAGTCTGCTCTTCAAATTTTCCCTTAAGGAAGCTCTACTCTTAGTATAACCAGACTACTTACTATATTATAAGCCTAGCACTTGTTCTCAATACTTCTCTACTAAGTAAGCACTCTAGTACTAAGTAAAGCACTACATCTACTTACCACCCCTGTGAACATCCACTTCCCTTAAAGGTACAGCACTCCCTTATACAGTTCTAGCATGTCTAGTGGTAGATTACTGGCGTTGTCTCCAGTTCAGCTGGTCAATCTGGATATCTTGAGGCAATGCTACAATTGTCTCATGTAGACAGACAACCCTCTCCTCCTCCCAACAAACACAAATACATGTGAGAGATGCAACTATATAGCCAAACTGGAGGCTGAACTCTCTCAACTCAGGGCTGGCATGACCAGGCAGGAGGAGATGGCAACCACACACACAACAATCCCAGTCCCACATAGACCTACCACAACTGCAAACCAAACACATAAAAACACAAAGACATACTCGGAGGCCCTAACAAAAAACTTACCAAAACAACAGAGGCTCCCAAAGCAGACACCCAAAAATCCACCACCTCAAAACAAAACACATGCAACACATACTTCAATAAATCAGTGTGTCAACCAATCACAGCCCTTAAGGCCAAACACCTTGTCTGATACACTAGTAATAAGTGACTCTATAGTCAGACACACTGATGTCCCGCTGACCAGGCTGAACAAGGAGAAGGTGACTGTGAGCTGTCTATTGGGAGCTAGGATCTGCCACATAACACACGCACTCAAGTCACTCCAAAGCAAGTACAAATATGACTCCGTCATTGTCCATGCTGGTGTGAATGACCTGAGACGTACCTCCCTGGACTACATGAAAAGAGACATAGAGGAGCTCTCCAATTATGTAGCCCAGGCTGGTATGACCCTGACCCTGAGCAGCATCTTGCCCTCACCACGAATGATACCACAATACAAAGACAAGATGATCAGCTTTAACAATTGGCTCAAGTACTGGTGTCATTCTAAGGGATCCAATGTCTGTCTGCCTGGGATGACATGTTGGACAAGCCACGCTGCTTCGCAAGGGATGTCTTACACCTGTCACCACTGGGCTACCGGATATTGGCTAAGGCTCTTGCCACCCCCATAGTGCCTTTTTTAGGCAAGGCTCAAAAGACAAACCCACCTCCTTAGAAAACAATAATGGAAAAAAACTAAGGGTAATGCTGCTCAACGCCAGAAGTCTAAATCTCAAGATGCAGGCACTTGATGCACTCCTCAGCATGGAGAACATCGACGACTGTGCAGTAACTGAAACTTGGTTCAAGGCTCCTGAGAGCACCCCAGCGCTACCAGGCTATACCTCGTATCATGCTTTTCGGCCCCAAAACCCGGGCCGAATCACAAAGGGAGGGGGAGTGTCCATATTCATCAAGGACACCCACACCTCCAGGTTAGTAGCAACACATGAAGCATCAGAGACCATACAGGTGCAACTAGCCATAGGCAAAACTGCTATACAACTGGTAGCATGTTACAGACCACCCTCCCAATCTCAAGAACTCCACTCAGCCTTCCTGAAGACATTGGAGGATATGAATGTATCACAAAATACCATCATACTGGGAGACTTCAACTACCCAAACATAGATTGGGTACATTATTCTAGCCCTAATACCCTAGCCCAAAGGTTCCTGGAATTCATAAATTCAAATGCACTGAAACAATTAGTCACCTCTCCCACTAGGGGAGATAATATACTAGACCTGATCATCACAAACATGGGGACAAAATGCTCCACACCGGAAGTATACCCCTCACTAGTGAGATCTGACCACAAACTAATCACCCTGGATATACATATCCCACCTCCACCCCCAGCACAAAAGACCACAGTGAAAAACTTCTCAAAAGCAGACTTCACTCTTCTTAAGACTGAGATGGTATCCTTTAAGCCCACTGTGCCAGTGGATACCACATCCCACGATGCTGAATCCTTCACAAATGCTTTCTATGGACATCTCCAAGAATGCATGGATCATGCAATCCCAAACAAATCCAAGTCCCTCTCCACCAAAGGTAAGCGTCCTGTCTGGTGGACCTCAGCCATAAACAAATTGTATAAAAAAGAAGGAAGCTACTGCATGTCAGAGCAAAATCCCATGAAGGGAAGACATCTCTGATCAACATTAGCAGAAAACTACGTTCTCTCATAAAACATCCAAGGCCAACTTTGAGAGAAAAATCGCTAAGGACACTAAAGATAACCACAAAGCCTTCTTCAGCTATGTTAGAAACCTGGGCGGAAACCCTCAGATATGCTCAGAGTTGGTTCACAACAATAAAAAATACACTGAACCCACAGATATTGCCAACATTCTGGCTGACAGGTTCAGTGCAAATTTCTCCCCTCCTTCACCCCTAAAAGAAGAAATACTTATCCCAGCTGAATGTAATCTCCCTGTCATCTCAGATGTCCAAGTGAGAACCGCCCTAAACAAAGCAAAAAACACATCAATGGGACCTGACGGTATCCCGGGTTGCATGTTACGCGAACTCCAAGAGGAGCTAAACCCATACATAAAAATGCTATTTAACCTTAGCCTTACTTCGGGATATGTACCTGAACACTGGCGTACAGCAACAGTGGTCCCACTCCACAAGGGGGTGCCTCTACAGACCCTGGAAACTACCGCCCCATAAGCTTAACTAGCCTGGTCTGCAAAGCTATGGAAATTATCATTTTGGAACTCATAAACAGAGACATAGGGGACCTACAGACACTTGACCCCACCCAGTTTGGCTTTGTAAAGGGCAGATCCTGCCTTTTAAACCTGGTTGACTTTTTCGAAACAGTCACTAGAGCCATTGACGAGGGCAAAGCAGTCCATACAGCATACCTGGACTTGGCTAAGGCCTTCGACACAATACCCCACTCAGGCATCATAGATAAGCTCAACAGCTTAAATGTAAACCCTTATGTCACTAGATGGGTTGCAAACTGGCTAAAGGACAGAACCCATAAAGTTAAAATCACTGGAGCAATGTCAGACTCAAAGCCAGTCACAAGTGGTGTCCCACAGGGATCTGTCCTGGGACCCCTCTTGTTCAGCATTTATTTCTCAGATGTTAAAGCAAACACGGGAGGGCTGTGGCTGACAAAGTTTGCAGATGACTGCAAACTAGGTGCCATAGTCGATACACCAGCAGACAGACACATCCTACAAAAAGGCCTCACAGAAACGGACAACTGGTGCCGGAGTCACGGCCTTAAACTAAATGCCAAAAAATGTATAGTCATCCCCTTTGGGAAAAACAAAGTACCCACAAATTATCACATAGACAGCAACCCACTGAGTACTGAAAAAGTAATCAGAGACCTAGGGACCCAAGTCGACAGCGACCTCTCATTTGATACCCACGTTGCCAAAGTGGTTAGAAAAACATTCTACCTTGCACACCTCATCATGAAGGGATTCACATCCAGATCCAAGGATGTCATTGTACCCCTATATTCCTCCCTCATCAGACCCATGATTGAGTACAATGCCCCATTTGGTATGTACCTCACCCGGCATTTGCAACAGCTGGAGAGACCACAAAAGTACCTCACCAAGAGGATCAAGGGTCTCCAACATATGTCTTATTCTGCCAGACTAAAGAAACTGCAGCTCTATTCAGTATCATACCAGCTGCTCAGAGGTGATCTCTGTCTGACGTACAAGACCATGTCCAATCAGGATCTGATGGACATGCTCCACCTCAAAAAATCCAAGTCCATCAGGACCACGAGAGCTAAAGACTTAAACCTCGGCACAAGTATGAATAGGACATGCTGGAGGGATAGATTCATAACCCAGAGGCTTCCCATGCTTTGGAACAAGATCCCAGTTCATATTAGGCAGAGCCCCTCACTGACTCTCTTCAAGAGAAATCTTGATGAGTGGATGGGAGATCGTAAGTTTACCCCATGGGGTCACATCTGTGTCACTGCTAGACAGGGACACAGTAAACTAATTCTATTATATAAGGGGACCTTCATTGTGTCACTACTAGACACAGTATTCTAAATTTATTCTGTACATTTTTGTACCATTTCATGGGGTGGCAAATGCCACATCACTATGGCTAGGCTTACAAATGCCCCAGGGCAGATAGCCTAGTACTATATTATGAAACTATGAAACTAATATCTTTCTGTATTGATTAATTTGACTTTTTCCATTGCATAAATATTGTACCGTATCAAACCTCTCTCTTTCTCATGTCCATATTTCTTTTTCTTTTTATACTTTTCAAACATCTTTATATATTTTTTTTTATTTTTGTACTTCCTCAGTCACTTCTTCTTCCAAATGGCCCAATGTTTCTTGGTCTGTATGGTGTTTTTCATGAATCTGTTGTATTAATGAACAGAAATTTGCATTTGAAGCTTTTGACATTTTTTCTTGTGCAAGTATTTTTCTTTCCTATAACTTCTCTCTTAACCTTTTTGTATGTCTTCTGTCCAGAAATTCTGGGCTCCTTGCATAATAGTAACAATACATAATTTCTTTCTTCCTGCTCCTCTGGTTTCTCCTTAACGTGGGGACTCAATGTCCTATCATGCCGTGATGTTATTAGAATTTGATTTTCTATACTAAACCCTTTACATCACAGGTATTCCATAACTCCAGCTTCTATTTTTTTAATTCTGCTTTACTAATCTTCTGTTTTTGTATTGTGAAATGTTCCATATCTGGGCACCTTTGCCAATAATTCTGTTCAAATATCATTAGATCTGTTTTTTTCTTTTTTTTATTGATTAGTCTAGTTTTATCCTTTGCATAAATATAGCACCATATCAAATCCCTATTTCTTTCCCATGTCCACATTTCTTTTTTATACCTTTCAAAAATCTCTAGATTTTGTTCTTGAGATTTTTGCACATCCTCCATCACTTCTTTTTCCAAACAGCCCAAGGTATCTTGGTCTATATGTTTTTCATGAATTTGTTGTTGAATACACCTTTGCATTTAAAACTTTTGACAGTTTTTCTTATGCAAGAATTTTTCTTTCCTCTAATTTCTGTCTTAATCTTTTTTATATCCTCTGTCCAGAAATTCTGGACTTTTTGCATAATAGTAACAATACGCAATTTATTTTTTCCCACTCCAGCGGTTTCTCCTTAATTTGAGGACTCATTCTATCATGCTGTGATGTTATCAGAGTAAGATTTTCTACACTAAATCCTTCACTTTACAGGCGATCCATAACTTCAGTTTCTATTTCTTTAACTTCTCCATTATTGATCCTCTTTTTTGCTTTACCCTTTTGCTGGACAGATCCCATCGCTAAAGCTGCTACCTATGCCTCTTACTTCTACTCCCACATAAATAGTTTTACTGATAAGGCAGTGCCTATGTATACCAAAAGCAAACCCCATATGCTAGAAAATATAAATTACATAATATGAGAAATAAATTGTTTAATTCTTATAAGAGGTCTCGGTCTACCTATCTTAACATCAATCTTATGTAAAAACATTGCACACAAACACCATGTTGTGTGCAGAAACACACAACACAGACAGCATCCACTATGATATGTAGATCATATGATTTCTGTGTCTCATTTCAAAAGACCATAAAGCAAACCTGCATACCATATAACATACTAGTCACAGATGATTCCATTATGAAGTTTATTGTTGTGTCACTCAACAGGCTATGCAAGGGAGGACCTTGGTCAGTTGTCCCTTAGGTGCCAAGATTCATTTTATCACACAGGCACTCAAGTCCTTATTCCACAAGTATATGTATGACATAATCATAGTACACATGGGTATAAATAACATGAAACATATCTCCCTAGACTATATGAAGAGAGACATGATAGAGCTCTCTGAATACTTGTCAGATAATGGTATGAAACGATTCTTAAGAGGCACTTTACCATCACCAGATATGATACTACAATTCAAACTAATGTTTATTGACTTTAACAATTGGCTTTTCCTGGTGTCATTCAATTAGCTTTGAATATATATAAATATATATATATATATATATATATATATATATATATATATATATATATATATATATCATCCTGGGAGGAGATGGAAGACAGGCTTAACTGCTTTGCCAGTGATGTCCTGCACATATCCCTCAAGGCTTTTAAATTGTTGTGTCTTTTGGCTTTTCCCGGTTAGGGGTCACCACAGCAGAACTCCGGTCTGCTAATGATTGGCAGTAGATTTTTACATGCTGAGTTGCCAGCTCTGACGCACAACCTTCAACGAAGGTACGCCCATTCACGCATGTTTCCACACAGAAGACGCTCTAGCTGAGAATCGAACAGGACGTCATACTGTGAGGCGACAATAATACCGCAGCACCACCACTGCAGTATTGGCTAAAATGTTGTTCATCCCGTACTAGTGCCTTTTTTAGGTAATGTCAGTCCTCAAACGCTTACAGAAATACAAAACATAATCCAAATAACATAAACCTATTTATGTTGAACACTAGGAGTCTTAGCAAAAAAACTCCATCTCTCTATAAGCACTCATTTCCCAGGAAAACATCAATATATGCATCATTCCAGAAACTTAATTCAAGGCCATTGAGAACAACCATCAGTACAGTGTTTCCTCTTTAGCAGACATTCAAGCCCATTGTACTAGATGGAGGCACTAAAGGTGGCAGTGTCTCTGTATTTGTGAAAACATTCTTCACCTCCACACCAATTAGATAAGATAACAATATGGAACTTTTCCACATCCATCTTATTATTTAAGAGACTGCTTATCACATCATGGCTAACTATATAACTCCTTATGTCCACTTTAACCCATAACCCCCACCTAACTAGTATGGAAACTGTATGCATTAAACCAATCACTATTCTTCTAGCGGACTTTGACTGGGAGACATATACATCCTCTAACATGTATGCCCAGAGATTTCTGGATACCATCAATACAAACTGTCTGGCCCAGTTAGTCCAATACCCATTCAGGACATTAAAATCCCTGGCTTGGTCCTCAATAATATAAGACAGCTCTGCACCCTACCAATTGTAATCATTCCCTCGATTCCTGGGCAAATTGAACCACAAATCAGTCACATTCATCTTAAGACTCAAACCAGAGGCATCCTACAATGCATCAGTATTCACAGATTATACCAAGGCTAATATTCTAAACCTGATTGATGACTCGGCTAAATTCAATGTCCTCTTCCAGCTCAGTCACCCCACTTCTTATGCTGAATCTCTTGCTGCCATATGTCATGCACAAGCAAATAGCTACATAGATGTACATCTCTCCCTCTGAAGTAAATGCAATGCCAGATTCAAAAAATGTCCCCTTTTCTGGAACCTAAATATAAAATTTAAAAAAAAAAACTAATTGCATGTAAAAATAAATGTGTCTTTCAAGATGCAAACAAAAGTTCCTGCTAAATTTAAAGGGAACTCCAGGCGCTGATCAAATCAGCCAATACCAGTTTTGAGATAAAAACTGTCACCAAGGCAAAGGATAACCACAAAGCTTTATTTAACTAGGTTAGGAGCCTTAGAAACAATACCCAACAGTATACAGAGCTAATAGTAAATGATATCACATATTCAGACCAGAGGACATAACTAATGGACTAGTGGACAAATTTAGCTCTAAATTTGGGTCTATATTACCTGAAAGAAAGACATTTTCATCAACACATAAAAGGCGAAGTCCCAAAACTCTGAACGGCCACTTCAGAGAATTTTTTCCCAGGGGAAAAAAGTGCTTGACCAACCAAACATCAAACACACTCTAAGACCCTGTGAAGTGGGTGGCTTCACCCACCACACCCACTGATGTGGGGGGCTGTGTTCACCACCCCCTAACTAAAAATACCAACTCTGAGATCGTATTACAGTGGAGAAAAGGGCAAATTGCCAAGCGTTTTTTTCCCCTGGGAAAAAAATCACTGAAGTGGACTTTTGGAGTTTTGGGAGTTCGCTGTTTATGTGCTGATGAAAAGGCATTCGATAAAAATGCCTTTTGACAAGGTAATATAGACCCTTAAATTCACCCCCCCCCCATATTCCCATATCTCATACCTTTGTTTACATCCACTCCTTAAATCTCCAGGGAACATGTCCTCAAGGCACTATACAAGGCCAAGAACATTACTTCTATGGGACATGATAACATACTAAACAGCTTATTGGGAAGCATGAAAAATGACCTGTCAGACACCTTACAGATGCTTCTCAATGCTAGCCTCCAAAAATGCTTTGTGTTAGATGAATGGAGAACAACAACTTTCATTTCCTTACAAAACGTTGGGGTGTCAATGGATCCAGAAAATTATAAACCCATAAGTCTGACCAGCCTTATCTGTAAGGCTACAGAAAGAATCATTATAGAATTAATAAATAAGGACATAGGTACTCTACAAAGTTTTGACTCAAGTTAGTTCAGATTTGTCAAGGGCAGATCCTGCCTAGTTAATCTGGTTGACTTATTTGAGAGGGCTACTGAAACAATGGATTGGGGAAAGTCAGTACATACTGCATATCCTGACCTTGCAAAGGTGTTCAGCACCATCACACACTCAGGCATCATAGATGAACTATCCCAACTAAATGTTAATTCCTGTGTAATTCATTGGATCACAAATTGGCTCACAAACAGAACCCAGGAAATTAGGATAGGCTGCTCTATCTCCTCCAAAATATCTGTCACTAACAGTGAACCCCATGGTTCAGAATTTGGGCCATTCCTCTTTGGCATTTACTTCTCAGAGTTCAGAGTTACTATTAATGGTTTATAGCTAAATAATCTTGCAGATGATTATGTGGTGTCATCATAAATTCCCAAAAGGGCAATGAGATCCTCCAAGAGGGCCTTTTTCAAACCAATAGCTGGTGTCAATATAACCATTATAATATGATTACACAAGAGTGGTACAGCCATGCAGATTGATAAATATAGACCTATTAGTCTCACTAATTTTATATATAAAGCTATGGAGCATATTATCTCAGACCTTATTAATTTGGACATTGAAAATATCTTAACATTAGACCCCCAACAGTTTGGCTTTCTCACAAGAAGGTCCTGTCTCTTTAATGCCATTCATTTTCTAAAGTAAACTAAACAGTGGATAATAGCTTTGCAGTATGTGCTGCATGTCTGAGAGTGATATTCTTGCTAACTACCAGATCAATAGAAATAAGAGTGATGTTCCTACAAACTACCACATCAATAGAAAAAGAGTGATGTTCCTGTTAACTACCACATGAATAGAAACACCTTAAGCATGCACTCAGTAGTGAGAGACCTGAGCACACAGGTTGATAACAACCTTACCTTTGATCCTCATGTCTCCATAGTGCTAAGAAGGGCATTTTATATTGCTCATCTCATAAATAAGGGCACTGCCTCCAGAAAAAAAAGAAGTTATAACCTCCCTGTACTCTTCCCACATCATGCCAGTATTTGAGAACAACACCCCTTTTGGTATGTACCTTTCCAGGCACTTACAGCAATTGGAAAGACAACAAAAAGTTCCTCACACAGATAATTCAAGGTATTCAGCATCTGTCCTATGTGGATAAGCTGAAATCAGTGTCACTTTACTCAGCTTCATACAGACTATTCAGAGGCAATCTCTGACTCTGCTTTATTGGAAATGCTACATATCCATAAGTCTAATGGCCCCTGGGTTACTCGCTCTAAACACCTTAACCTGGTATGTGACATTAACAGAACCTGCTGGAGGGACAGTTTTGTCTTCCAGAGGTTACCAGACCTATGCAGTGGACTACCAATTCATGTCAAGCAGATCACCTCTTTGGTCTCTTCAAACGCAATCTAGAGAATTTGATTGGTAACTGTAAATCACTCTGAGGGTTCCACCTGTGTCTCTCTTTGACAGAGGCAATAGGTGCTGATTGTGGAAACAATGGCAAAATGTGGCTAGACTTGTAAGGACCTAGGGGGATTAGTCTAGTAACTTCCTATGATCCTATGAACCTGGCCAAGGCCTTTGACACTATTTCCCACATAGGCATTATTAAGAGACATATAAATACAAATATAAATCTTCATATTGTGCAGTGGATAGCTAACTGGCTGTCTGAAAGAACCCATGTGGTTAGAGACATTGCTGCCACTTCTTAAAGCACAAAAAGTTATCAATGGTGTATTATGGGGCTTAGTGATGCACATTTTCCTATTTGGAAAATGGGATTTTGAAAAGCAATTGTTACAAACTGAAGCATGCGCAACTGAGCTTGAATTTTCAATGACTGGACAATTATAAGCGCTTTTGGTTTATATATCACCCATGTTTGGAGGTGAAATACTTTTTTTCACTTATTTTTATTAATATACCAAATATTAACTGGACAAGCTGGTGATAGTGACTGTCTTTTAATAATAACAGCCTGTATATATCGCATTGGTAGATAGCACATGCAGAAAACATTTTGATTAATAACTTTTTCTTTTTCTTTTGCACTAACTGATCTATTTTCCAGAAATTGCTGGGCTATGTTTAAAGGGGGTTACATGAAATGGAAAGTCAACAATATAAAACAACATTCTGCAGTGGCACTGCTGGAAAGTGTGTTTATGTAAGGCAGGGCAATTAATGAAGACTACAAAGCATACAGAAGAGGCTTTGTTACTGCCACACCATAAGGCAAACAGCAGTGCTATGTTATAAAATAAAGGTTAATGATGCTACAAAGAAAATGTTTTGGTGTATGGAGCTTTGGTTTTAATACAGAATTGGCTAAAAACAAGTAAGCACTAGAGATGTGCAAGAGAAACAGTGCATTCTGAGCTGAAAGTTTTTTTATGGAAAACTTAAGTGTTTGGATTGCTTGCAAGTTGTGTTTAATAGTATAGTCCTTCTGAAATATTTTGTGATGCACAAACATAATCCCAGTAATAACTACTACATTTTTGCCACTCCATGCCTATACAAGAAAAAGAAACTTGTGGCAGCAAAGGGGTGGCATATGGACAAACAAGTTCTACTGGGAAGTTTTCCTGAATTTGAATGAATTGTGTACTGGGAAAGAACCTAATCACAAGGAAGGCCTATACAATGAAAGAACAGTTGGAAACTTGAGGTCAAAGATAGTCCCCTAGATTCATTAAACTCTGGGCAGAAATAGTACTATTCCTGCACAGAGTGGACCGTGCCCATGCAGAACAGCAGTGCCCCTTTCATATTCATGAAGGCGTGCTGCTGTATTCGCTACACAAACATGATCCGTGTACGAGCACAGGGGGCTTGTCCAAGCAGTGCATGGACACTAAACAAGCCTGTTGCACTCAGAAAGTGCCATATGGCACTTTCTAAGCTGTACTGGCATAATATTAGAGCTTTTCTCTGATATTATACCACTATTTCAATGTCCGTGGACACTGAAAATTAAAATTGATCATTTCAGACTCCACGGACACTGAAATTAAAACATCAAGAGCAAAGCAATACACGGGGTGTGACACAGCTTCTGTGACACACCGCCTGTATTGCCAAAACACTGTATGGCACTTCTGCATCCTGCAAAAGCAGGAAATGTGTGCAAATGCACAAATAACAGGGGATACATCCTCCAACAGTTAAAAAGCACAAGCACAACCCCACAAACACACAAAGTTGATAGAGAACATGTCATGCATCAACAAGAAACACACATAGAAGCTGGAAAGCCCAATCAATGTCAGTATTTCACAAAAACAGCCCCAAGTAGTTGTCAGAGCCCCACAATGCACACCCATATAGCCTAAAAATATAATAATAATATATACTTTTTTGTAATTCCCAAAGGAATGTTTAAGTGTAGCTAAGTGGGTGTGTACATTATGGCCATCCCCTTAGCATAGCTTAAACATCTCATAGGAGCTAAATGAAAATAGACAGATGAAATTAACAAGGCAACATAGTGTAGTGGTTCGATGTGCAGCTTTATATGCAGATGTTCATGGTTTGAGTCCCAAGGCAGGCACCTTATTTTCTCATGTGAAAGTAGTGTTAAAATTATTTTAGTAAACTTAAATTATGTAGCAACTAATTTTTTGTCAACCAGGGCAGTGTAGCAGTTCCAAAAGTGATATGTCAGTTTAGAAAAGATGTAAACCCCCCCCATATAAATGCATGTGCCCCATACAGTATAGTCACACAAGAATATAATGTAATGAAAACACATAGGGGAATGTCATAGAAGGTAAACATAAAATTATAATGTGTACTTAAATATTATTTTATATTATACAATGACTGGTCATTAACATACAAAATGAGTACACTAACTGCAAGCCCAACCACAGTGCTTGTTATAAATCTGAGAGTATACGAATGGAAAAAGGTCCAGCTGCCCAGAATTTTTCCCTTTGTATATCTCCTGTTCTTTGTTTTTTTTTTTCTGCGGAGATAGCAACAGAGAAATGAAGATTTACGTTGCTTTTTTTAACATATCTCACTAAGTTTTATGAGTTGCATAACTCATGCAAAATAGCAAGATATAAAAAAATGCAACGGAGATCTTCCTATCAACAGAGAAAGGAAGATCTCCGTTGCTTTTTTAATATATCTCACTATGTTGTACAAGTACTTCAACTCATATAACATACTGAGATATGCTAAAAAAAAGCAGTGGAGATCTTCCTATCTCTGTTGATAACTCTGCACAGCATTGATGTACTGCATAAGCGTGTACATTTGTACACATGCGCAGTACATAAGAAATGCCCCAAGATAGCAGAAAACCACAGAAGGGTAGCACGGAGGCATTATACAATGACATTATTTAAGAAAGGCAAGTAGTGTTTTTCTTAAATTATGTCATTGTATGATAGCAAGAACCCATGGCTGGGTGTGGGCAATGCTAGATCTATCCATGGTTTGCTTGGTTTAGTCATCCTCGTGGCCTAAGCACCAACCGTGGGTAAAACCAGCATTGCCCACACCAAGCTGTGAGTTATTGCTTAAATATAACATTATAAGTATAATATGCTTAAACATGCCTTAATCAGTCCATATCCATCAGGCCTTTTTCTGCCCAGCAATAAAATAGTCAGTCCTGCCAAGTCTCAAACCCTGGATGCTGTCCTCTACAATAACAGCAAAAGGCTACTACACCATGTGAACTGTGAGACTTTGCAGTGTTTTGACAAACATCTCCTGCATTCAGGTCATTTAACATTAATTATAAAAAAAAAAAAAAAGGCAGCCTTAAGTGTTGAACCCATGACCTTGAATACTACAGTCAGAGGAATGTGCTACTAAACTATAGGAAGCAATGATGCTTTTTCATACATATCATGGAATTGAGGCATACAACATTAGGGCAAAAGCTTTGCGGAAAATTTTGTGTGTTGTATATAGACATACACACACACACGCGCACACACACACACACACACACATATATATATATATATGTATATATGTCTGATGAAACATATATATGGAAAAGTAGAGTCATAATATAGATATACATATATAAAAATATAAAGGAAGCAAAATAAAATATATGTATTTAAATATATGTATGTATATAACATGCAGTGCAGTTATACCTCAGAACCATCCCTCTCAATCTGTTAGTGTAAGGAACCTGTACAAAGGCTTTAAAAAGGGGGGGGGGCACATATACGGATATATCTCAAGAATTGCTGTTACAAATGAAGACATTTTACAGCAACAGTGTGTGTTTTAGCAGACAATTACTTAAGGATATGAGGATGGAAACTGAAATGTTATGACATTTATTTACTGATATAAATCCTTGAATCATCACTGTGATTTACCAGACAACTAGAAATACATTGGGGAACTGAACAAAAGTATGGCCCAAACATCTGGACATTCTGTGAAAATCAGGCAGTGGAGAGGCATGCTCAGAACCCCTTAGTGCAATGAATCTGGACCAAGCCTAACAAAATGGGGAGACAAAGGCCTAAAAATAGGGACATGTCCAAAATACATCCATAGATAAGCTGAGAAAGTTCATGTAGTAACAGTGTATGTACTAACACATATCGACTGAAATATCACAATTCCAGGACTCAGTTGCTTCTCATTAGTTACGGACATCTATCTGGGAATCCTGAGGTGTTACAGGGCATTGCACAGTCAGCCCATACAAGAATACAGATCTGATAGACAACC
>NC_056731.1:1466196849-1466256849 GCF_019279795.1 Protopterus annectens
TCTTCTGGCTGTTCCGGTTAGGGGTCACCAAAGTGGATCATCTGTTGCCATTTCTGCCTGTCCTCTGCATCCTGCTCTGTTACACCAACCACTTTCATGTCCTCTGTCACCACATCCAGGAATCTTATCTAAGGCCTTCCTCTTTTCCTCTTACCTGCCAGCATCATCCTTTTCCCAATATACTCAGCATCCCTCTGCAGCACATGTCCAAACTGATGCAATCTTGCCTCTCTGGTTTTGTCTCAAAACCATCCAACATGGGCTGACCATGTCATATACACATTGCTGCACCTGTCCACCCTTGTCACAACCAGTGCAAATCCTAACATTTGCAACTCTGACACTTCTAACTCTGACTCCTGCCTTTTTGTTGATGACAGTGTCTCCAAACCATATAACTTGGTCTCACCACCCTGTTGTAGACCTTCACTTTCACTTTTACTGGTACTCGTCTCTCACAAATCGGTACTGACACTTTTCTCCACCCTCTCCATCCTGCTTGTACTCTCATCCTCATCTATCCTCCACAGTCATCATTACTCAGAAGTGTTGATCCCAATCATTTATAGTCATCCACCTTTTGCAACTCTACTCCCTGCATCCTCAGTATTCCACTACCCACCCTCTCATTCACACACAGATATTCTGTCATAGTCCTGCTGACCTTCATTCCTCTCCTCTCTAGAGCATATCTCCACCTCTACAGGATCTCCTACATCTGTACCCTACTCTCAGTACAGATCACAATGTCATCTGTAAACATTATAGTCAACGGGGACTCCTGTATGATCTTGTCTGTCAACCTGTCCATCGCCATTGCAAATAAGAAAGGGCTCACAGCTGATCCCTGATGTCATCCCACCTCCAACTTAAATGCATCCATCACTCCCACAGCAGACCTCACTGCTGTCACACCACACTTGTACATATCCTGTACTAGTCTTACATATATCTCTGCCACTCATGACTTCCTCATACAATACCACAACTCCCCCTCTAGGCACCCTGTCATATGCTTTCTCTACATCCAGAAAGACACAAAGCAACTCCTGATCTTCTCTGTACTACTCCATCAATACTCTCAGAGCAAATATCACATCTGTAGTGCTCTTACCTGGCATGAAAACATACCTCTGACCACTACTCATTACCACCCTGCTTAACCTAGCTTCCACTACTCTTTCCCATGACTTCATGCTGTGACTGATTAATGTTATCCCTCTGTAGTTACTACAGCTCTGCACATCAACCTTATTCCTAAAATGGTATTCAAACACTTTCTCTTCACTCCACATGCAGCCTCTCACTTTCCAAGATATCATTAAACAATCTGGTGAAAAACACCACTGCCATTTCCCCTAAATACCTTCATGCTACCACAGGTATGTCATGTGGACCAACAGGCTTTCCAGTATTCATCCTCTTCATAGCAATCCTTACTTCCTCCTTGGTAAGCCATTGCACTTCCTGATTCACCATACCCACATCATCCAACCATCTCTCTATCATTCTCTCCATTCACAGCCTCTCAAAGTACTCTCTCCATCTGCTCAACACACTCTCCTCACTTTTAAGTACGTTTCCCTCATTATCCTTTATCACTATTATCTGCTGCACATCTTTCCTGGCTCAGTCCTTCTGTCTGGTCAACCGGTACAAATTCTTTCATTCCTCCTTAGTGTATAACCTGTCATACAAGCCGTCATATGCCTCATCCTTAGCCTTTGCTAACTCACTCTTTGCCATGCACCTCATCTCCTTATACTCCTCTCTACTTTCCTCATCTCTCCAACAATCCCACTCCTTCATCCCCAGCCTCTTTGTCCTGTACTTCCTCAGGCCACCACCAGGTGTCCTTGTACTCATTCCTCCATCCACATGTCACATCAAGCAACTTTCTAGCCATCTCCCTTACTAGCTCTGGTGTACTTACCCAGATATTTGGTAGATTGTCACTGCCATCCTGGCCCTGTCTTAATTCTTCCCTGAACACCACCTCACAATCACCCTTTTCCATTTCCCACCATTTGATCCTTGGTGCTGCCTTCACATTCCTCCTCTTCTTGATCATCAGTGTCATCTTACAGACCAACAGTCTCTGCTGCCTAACTACACTGTCCCCTGTCACCACTTTACTGTCTCCAATCTCCTTCAAACTGGCCCTCCTACATTGAATATATTCCACCTAGGTGCATCTCCCTCCACTCTTGTATGTCACCCTATGCTCCTACCTCTTGTTATAGTATGTATTCACCACAGACATGTCCATTCTTTTTGCAAAATCCACTACCATATCACCGTCTGCATTCCTTTACTTAACACCATAAATGCCCATCACTTCTTCATCCCCTCTATTCCCTTCAACATGCCCATTAAAATCTTCTGCAATCACCAATCTCTCACCCTTGGGTACAGTCATCACCACATCATCCAACTGACTTCACATTCCTCTTAATCATCCATTGCACAACCAACTTGGGTAGCATATTTACTAACAACTTTCATCATTAAACAATCAATTTCCAGCTTCATAAACATAACTCTGTCAGGCAGTCATGTCATCCTCCAAAAACACTCTTGGCATACTGTTCCTTCAGGATAACTCCTACCCCCTTTCTCCTCCCATCCACATCATGATAGCACAAGTTTGACATGCCTGCATACACCTTTCCGTACTCCCCTTCAATCCAATGTCTTGCACACACAGTATATCAAACTTCCTTCTGGACATCATATCAGCTAGTTCTGTCCCTATACCAGTCATACTGTCAACATTAAAGGTTTCTATCCTCACTAACACACTCCTAGCATTTCTCCTCCCTTCCTGCCATATGAATGTTGGACATCCTACAGGGTATGTCTGTCAATGCAAAAGCTACTGTGCTATCGAATGACTCAGGTGTGCTACAGCAATATGAAGACAGTGTCACTTATTTCATCACATTGCACCTCATGTATGTGTGGTGTCCTACAGATGTCCTGCTGTAACGGGTGAAAAGGGATGAGTGGGCATCAAGGGTGTGAACACAGTGTGCCATACTGACATAGAACAGAAATGTATATCAGGTATTACTTGTGCACATGTCATTATGAGTAGGTGTATCTTGCTGCCTTATAACAACAGACATGGGGTGCAAAATGTCTGTTAAATAAGCTGCACATGTTGTATGTGTGTAATGTTAGTTACTGTGCATCCAACAGAGTTCGATTTCTACAACTACTGGTTGTTGCATTGCCCTGACACAGACATGGGTAGTAGAATAAGCATGAGTATCATGTTGACATGTTAAAGGTGTCCAACCATGTTATGAGCTTTTGTCCATGCCTACTACACACAGCCATATGACCACTGTCATAGCTTTATGGACTCAGCAATCCCTTACCTGTAAAACCTGTCTCCACCAAAGTAGAGTAATCCCCTTTGCTGGACAGCAGCAATACACAAAACACATGATTGGTAACTATGTCAGCTGTACAGGTCAGAGTAGGTGCAGGCACCAACTTGGCAGCAAGTCAATCTTTGTCTGAACAACCATATGAGGTCCTAGGTGGATTACTGTAAGGCTAACTATGATTACAATTTGGACACATCCACCGACGGCAATCAAAAAGCCATCTTCACATATGTCTGTAATCTCAGAGGTGACAAAACAACTCACCCTGTAATGGTGGTCAGTCACACCACACACACACACACACACACACACACACACACACACACACACACACACACACACACACACACACACACACACACACACACACACCATAGCTATAGGCAACCTGCTGCAGACATGTTTAGGGCAAACATCAACCCCCTGGCTCACCATCAGTATAGGTGGATATGCACAACACCTGCACCCCTCCCTTCATCATATGGGAGCAGGTGCATACTGCCTAATCAAAGTCAACAAAAGCAGGTTTCCATGGGGCCTGAGAAATTCTTGTCTGCATCCTACATGAATTCAGGCATATGTTTCCAGCTTGATTACACACTGTATGCAAGCAAAACCTGAGCACCATTGACATCCCTTCTCTAAGGGAAGATGTCCACTGTCATCTTTCTACACAAACATGAATGATGAATGGTGGTTTATGCAATGTACTGGCCCTCATTGGGTGGAACATGACACATCAGGATCAAGAGTGCAATGCAGGTTCATATTGTGCTAATAGAACAGGGGTATGATGTGTTGGCACGTGGTGGCTGATGATAGACAATGCTGATGTGCTGGCACGGTAAATGACTCTGGCCAATGTCTGAGGTCCTGCAATGTCTTTTCCTGTTTATGTCTTCCATGTGCTATGCAGAGACAACCATCTTACACTGCTCAGCAGAATGCAGCAATAACTGAAGCCATTCTGCAAAACTATGCAGTGTTGTTTGGCTGGAGCCACCAAAATATGTGGGATCAGACTACCCTGTGGGATGAACTTCTCCACAGAGTCAACACCTTGGGCCACCATGGCCACACATATGAGCAGGTCAGGCATCATGCAACTGACCTGCTATGTCATGCCAGGCAGAGGGCTGCTGCTGTGGCCAGGGACCATTCCATGACAGGTGGGGGCCCACCTACACACGCTCCACGTCCACTAATGGAGCAGCTCCTTGCCAACATTGGGGTAGCCCCCCACACAACCATCACATGTAAAACAGTTGTGGAGGTGTGTGGCACCCAGGCAACACGAGGAGTGTCCAGGTAAGGCCACAGTGCACATAATTTTAGTATTGCTGCACTAATACTGTCTGCTATTGAGTAGCTAGATGCATGTTTCAGGTAAAACTGCATTTGTGGCTGGGGTTTAGTAATGCACACAAGTGCACATGTATGGTGAAGGATAGAAAATTGTGTACTATCACACCTTGTGATTTACATGTGCAGAAAAGTAGCATTCATCTTGTAACACTGCCAAATGTGAGTCTGCTGACAATACCTCTCTCCCACAGCTACATAGGTACCTCGGTTCTGCATTTGGGACAGCAGCCTAAAGCCAGTGCATATGTGATTTTCCTGTTGTGGCTCACCAGTACCCCAATAATGTTGAAGTCATGCATGTGACCATGCACACACCTGTTACTCTCAGCTATTCTGCAATATCTGCACGTTCACTTGTGGTGGGGTTAACTGCAGTGCAACACAATAGTCATCTCAGGGGCCTACTTGCAGGAGATGTCACATATCTGTAGCCTACCTCACAACCTGTCATTGCATAAAATGTTGACACAGATTGACAACATGGGGGTACAAAGGGCCATAACTAGGGACATATTTTATAAGTCAGTGCTAGACATTGCATATAAAAGGTGTACATACACCTATTTCAATAGCAGGTATTTGCAAAATGCAAAAATGAGAGCAGAAGAACACAGTTCCAAACCCTTCCAAACTTTCATCTGGTCTATAATCTGTACAATTCCATTGTTAAACAGATAAATCTGTTAGGGGAACAATTATGACACATGAAAAACATACAAGAAGCTGGATGCATACATGTGGCCAGGCTGAAGGTACTACTGTGGTGAATTAGCTGTGCATATGATGACATCATTGCATCTTCTTGGGTACACATCTGCCATCACTGACAGAGACTCTTTGATTGACAGCATATAAAAGTCAGTTGTCCTACCAGGATTATCGTAACATTTACTCAGTTGCTTGCAACAGCAACAGCCATAGTTTGCATAGAGCTTACAAAGCAGCAAGGGGATCACATTTGTAAGACGTACCAGCCCAGAGAAGGGTACACACACACATTTTCACAACATTGCATATACCATGCAAAACAGTGAAGACAGTCATCAAACAGCAGTGAAAATATAGGCCATCAGTGACATTGCAATGAAATGGACATCACTCCAAATGTATAGCAAGACAAGACCCACACTGGTCAGGGTAGCTGCCAGGACACCTACAGCAACAGTAAAGGATTTGCAGGAACTCTGGCAAGTACTGCTTGTGTACTACATATGACAACAATCTCCTGTATTCTCCACATGTCTGGCCTATCTGGTAGGGTTGGAAAATGGCAGCCTTGTCACACACAGAACAACATCCAGGTCTGGCAAATGTCTCAAGAACAATACATCAGGCCTCCCAAACATATGTGGGGAAATGTGTTATGGTGGAATGAGAACAAGGTTGCACATTTTGGCCACAATACTGACAGGTTCATTTGGCACATTACCATCACTGTGCATCACCAAAAGAACACCATCCCCATGGTGAAGCATGGTGATGGCAGTATCATGCTTTGGGGTTGCTGTTCATAAACTAGAAGTGTGCCTTTAGCCAAGGTGGAGTGGATTACGAACAGTACCAAATACCAGACCCTTTTGGCCCAAAATCTTCCTGTGTCTGCTAGAAAGCTGTAGCTGGGGAGGAAATACACATTTCCTCACAACAATGACCAAAATCATACATCCATATCCAAACATGGATATGTTCACCACAAGACAATACATGGTTTGGAATGGCCCAGCCACAGTCCACATCTACATCCAAATGAAAACTCATGGGGTGCACTGTAGAGGGTTGTTCAGAAGACATGCCCTTGTAATCTGATAGAGTTGGAGGGCTTCTGCAGGGAGAGTGTACACATATTGGTAAGTCGAGATGTGCCATGCTGATACACACTTCCCAAGAGGACTGACTGTTGTTATGATATTCAAAGGTGCTTTAACAAAGTAGTACTTTAAAAGTGTGCACAGTCTTGCAACTGACCTATTGTATGTATTTAAATTCCATATGTCACCCCTAACAAATGTGTTTGTTTTTCTATTGGCTTGCACAGGTTATAGATCACAGTAAAGGTGAGAATAGCTATCACATGATTTCTGTGGTCTTATGTCATATAGCAGACAAACCTGTCATGTTAACAGGGGTATCTACACTTCTGATACCCACTGTAAGCTTGGGAAGTTGTTGTAACTGGTTCTGTTGTAGCATACATGTACTGCAGGTTGTAGTGTGAAATGCAAAATATGTCATTAATTAGTGACACCAGTCCTCAGATCATCCCAGTAATGTGTCAGACTAACACAGGATTTATGAGGAACAGACCAGAAATATGAGCCACACATGTATACATTCAGCAACACTACACACAGTTGTTCTGTAGGAGTTGCCATTGTGCTATACAGGTGAACAGCAATTATGCATATATGGATGCAGTGTGTGCCACTTGAGGGCCCTTTACCTATTAACAGTACACACGTATCACAGAGGTGTAAATAAGTAAAGACATTAATTGGAAAGGGCTGCACTGCATGATGTAAAGGACCTGTCCAGTAGTGGTCTGACTGTGTTGTGAATGTCACCATTTGGCTGTTGTGAGGTCTGTGTAATGCCTGTTTGCCACCTCACCTATGTGTGTGTGTGTGTTTTGTGTGTGTGTGTGTGTGTGTGTGTGTGTGTGTGTGTGTGTGTGTGTGTGTGTGTGTGTGTGTGTAGCAGCAAATGTAGTGCAGGTAGTAATTTATATATGTTGTCTTCCCCCCACAGGTGGTCATCGTGGTTGTGATCCCTCCTGCTCAGAATCTGATGTCAGTGTCTCTGCAGACTCTGAAAATGATGATAGTCATAATCAGGCACAGATGGTTTTGGCAGGGCTGAATCTGTGCCATGGGTTGGCATCCAACAGTACTCAACACTGTCCCCACTCACAGTCACAATGCCCACATATACCCTAACCCCAGTAGCCTAGCCACAGATAATGGACAGTTTGTAGCTGGTGGCATGAAACAGGATAGTGTGATGACTATGGCAAGTGTGACTGCAGCCACTAGCCCTAGCCAGAGTGCTGGTGAGGCCCCACACAGGCAGATGGACAGCGGTGCCTGAAGGAGGACTGTTGTCCATCAAGCTGCTGTCTTAAGTGTCACAGCAGGTGTCACCAGATGCATGTTTCAAGCTGTAATGGGTGCACAAGCACATAGTGAAGTCAACACCAGACACATACTCAGGGTGGTGGCTGAAACTCTTCCTGCTTTACGTTGTGACATACATGACCTAGTTGAGAGCACATGTCAAAAGACTGAGGTCATGAATAGACAGTGGGGTAAGATGCTGGAAATCCCTGACCATGTAATGTCTGTGATAGAGCATGTGGAGGGTGATGGGGATCGGCCTTGTGGACGTAGGTCAGCAACGACATCAGCTAACAGTCTATGGAGCTGTGCCCTTCACACTCCCATACTGGCAGTGAAATCAGCACTACCAAAGGGGGGTGCTGTCTACATCATTGCTGTCCACATCACACTAGAGCAGACAATGGGCAGGTGGTCCTGCCTGGTCCCATCAGGGACACAGATCCAGCAGACAACAGTCACCCTCAGGAAGCAGTACTGCATCTGGCCTTGAGCCTGGTGGTGCCAGTGAGACCTGTGGCAGGACCAGTTCCCATTTCCATGGCTGGAGATGGTGAACTGGACACCCTGCTATGTACGGTCCACAGCTGTCCAACATACCCCTGTGTAGGGCAGCCATATTGCATGACTGTGCACACACACACACACACACACACACACACACACACACACACACACACACACACACACACACACACACATACACACATCTGTATCACATGCAGGTCACCACAGACACACACAGCACTTCTGCACAGGCCATCTACTGCATACCCCTCCATACACACACATGATGTCAACCGTATGGCTCAGCCTAGGCCTTTGGAAAACCCACACCGCACCTTGTGCATATTATGATACCTGTGCCACATTCCTGTCATCCATACCATTGATGCAGGGACATGTTAATATGGGTTTGATGCACAGGGTGAATGAAGTACAGTGTAGCTGTGTAATACTGTATAAGGTGTTGTCTGCTTGCATTTGTTGTGGGTACACATACAGGTGTGTGTACCTTATTAGCCAGAATGCATTATTGCTATTTGTACCACTTACTGCCTGTAGACTGACATGCTGTATTCTGTTGTCTTCCAGGTGTCTGCATGTCTGCAGGCTGTGGCCCTGCAGACATGACTGAGAGGGGTATGGCAGAGTGGAATACACCACCCATGTCATAGGTAAGATACATTTTATACGTACAATTACCAGGTGTGTATGCTTGCAACAGTGTGTGAGTAACACTGTTGTCTGACAGTGTGACCTTCCATACATACCCCAGGTAGCCTTCATACATGTCACCTCAGTGTTGTGTACTACCACAGGCACATACATACAGAACAAGTTACTACAGTACTGTCAGCAGGTCCCTCACAAGCATAGCCATTACATAAACCACATCAGATTCACCTGGCAACACCTGTTGGGCCTGCCATTTCTTTCCCATACACCCAACCCTCAAGCAGTTGGTGAGGGCATGCATGAAATGTGTATGACAGGTTTGTGGTATATATTCCTGAGTTCACAATGTGAAACATGAAAACAAAATGGTATATCTTTTGCATACACACAGTCAGGACTGACACAGGGGATGTGCATACAGCAACACAAACACAGTTGGCAATAGACTGATTATTAAAGGTATATATCCACTTTGATGTACTGTACTACTACATACACAACATGCCCCACATAGATGATATGCATGGGACATTACCCATTACCTGTTACAGCACATACTGTTATGAATGCCCTCATGGATGATGAGTTAACCCACCAGAAAGAGCATCTGGAATCATGTATGGCTCCTACAAGCCTGGGCAAGTGTTAGGATAGCAGACGTATCATCATGATGTTTCAGTCAGGTATGATACCTGATGCTACCAAATGTGTAAGTACATTCACTGTGGCCTATTTGGCAACAATATCACATACATGGGCATTGTTGAAGGACACAGACCACTTATAGGTTGCAAACATCTGGATATTCTGGACATATCTGTACAGAGGACTGGTATGGCCTGTACAGTGGTTTAACATGCTGCATGTGAGGCAGATGCCATTACCACACTATATAAAGTAATGCCATCAGGAGGTGGTAACCAGTCATGTGTGGTACACACATAAAAATGGTATACGCCACACAATATATGATTGTCACACAGACACACATACCAGTATCCAACCTATCCATTTATGCCTACTACAGTGATATGCAGTTGTCAAATGTGCCATGGAGCTTATACAATTTCACCTACTCCAAAGGTAATTCTAAGATGAATGACATCAACAGGACTAGTAAATTAGGGTGAGGGGATGTGTAGCGGGTGGTACCCAACTCAGAATGGTACAACCCACACAGTAAATGATTATCACACATGCGCACTCACTTGCCAGTACAGAGATTAGAACTCCTGCCTACCTATTTTTTTCTACTAGAGTGTTACGCACATATGAGATGCACCACAGAGCTTATACAATTTCATCCATTCCAGAGGTACTTCTAAGGTAAATGACATCAACAGGACTAGTAAATAAGGATGAAAGGAAGTGTAGAGGGTGGTTCAGTCTTGGGACCTCTCTTGTTTGGCATCTACTTCTCTGAAGTACAGGCCAACACTAAGGGACTATGGCTAACAAAGTTCGCAGATGACTGCAAACTGGGAGCCATTACTGAATCCCCAAATTATGTCAATACTCTACACAACGGCCTTACAGAAACAGATGCTTGGTTCCAGAGCCATAGGCTCAAGCTCAATGCCAAGAAATGTATATTTATCCCCTTTAGGAAAAAACATGTACCCATGAATTACCACATAGGTGGCAGTACACTAAACACCGAAAGTGTGATAATAGACTTAGGGACACAGGTGGACAGTGGTCTCACCTTCAATAACCACATTGTCACAACAGTCAGGAAATCCTTCTATGTGGCACACCTTATCACTAAGAGCTTTTCATCCAGAAAAAAGGAGGTCATTGTCCCACTGTACTCATCCCTCTTTAGACCCATTATAGAATACAATGCCCCATTTTGTATGTACTTATCAAGACATCTGCAACAACTGGAAAGGCCGCAGGAATACCTCACTAAAAGCATCACAGGCCTAAAGCAGATGCCCTATACTGACCGCCTTAAAAACTCCAGCTATACTCTGTCACATATCATCTGCTGCGAGGTGATCTCTGCTTAACATGTCAAACCCAGAGCTATTGGACATGTTACACTTAAAGAAATCCCAATCCCTCATAGCCACATGCTCCAGGGATCTAAACCTTGTCATCACACTAAACAAAACATGCTGGAGGGATAGGTTCCTGACCCAGAAACTTCCCAGACTCTGGAATAGACTGCCCATACATGTCAAGCCGAGCACCTCTTTGGCCCTCTTCAAAAGGAACCTTGGTGATTGGATGGGAATAAGGAAATTCACCCCAGGGATCATGTCAGTCGCCCTGCTAGACAGGGGTCCAGAAAAGTAAATAGTGTGGGAAGAAATAGCCAGGGAATTGTTATGGCTAGGCTTGTATAGGCCCTAGGGCTGATAGCCTAATACCAATACTATGAACCTATGAACCTATGAGCCTAAATGGTGTAAACCACACAGTACATGATTCTTACACAAACACACACACAAACAGTTTCCAGTACTGGGATTAGAACTCTGCCTATCTAGTTATTTCTACTATAGTGTTATGCAGTTACTAGACATGCCACAGAGCTTACACAAGTTTACCTTCTCCAAAGGTACTTCTAAGGTGAATGACATCAATGGGACTAGTAAACTAGGGTGAGGGGATGTGTAGAGAGTGGTACACAACTCAAAATGGTATAACCCACACAGTATATGATTTTCACACACACACTCACACAGACGCACACACACACACACACACACACACACACACACACACACACACACACACACACACACACACACACACAAACACTTAATTGTCAGCATTGAAATGAGAACTCCTGCCTATCTAGTTATTTGTCCTACAGTGTTACACAGTTACCACATATGCTACAGAGCTTATTGGACTAGCAACTAGCCAAAGGTGCTGATAACTGCAGAGCTGAGGTAAAGTATTACAGGTGGCAGAAAGTCTGCCTTCAGTTTTTCCCTAGGATCTTGCTAGTTCTTTCTCTCTTGCACTTCAAATGGCATAATAGCTTTGCACTTCAACAGGTTATTGTATCAATAAGTTTAGCACACCTGGGAGCCATCAGCAGTTGTCGTTCCTCACAGAATTAGCCAGAGCACTTGGTAGTTATGACCATCACTTCGTCCATAATTTAAGTGCAGTTTTCCATGCTTTTGCCCATTAACCTTGTGCACTTGGCTATTCTGAGGCACTGTTGCAACTGCCTCATGTACACAGACAACCCTCTCCTCTAAACTCCAAACACTCATACTTGTGAGAGTTACCCCTATATCACCAAATTTGTAAATATGCACTCTCCAGCAAAGACTGGACTAGCTGGTCAAGAGGATGAGGTCAACACCTGCACCACACCATGTGAAACATATAGCTCACCACAACACCCACTATCACAGCCCTGACATACACTCACAAACCATACACCCAAATTCACAGAGGCACTCGATAGACATTTACCCAAACTGCACAGACCAGCAAGACAGACACCCACTCAGCTACCACAACACAGCACATGCCAAAGGGGACATATATCACCTACACAGTGTGCCTGTTAACATAAGCCTGTAAGGCTAACCACCTTGCTCAATACAGTAATCATGGGTGACGCAATACTGGGGCACACAGATTTCCAACTCACTAGGTTGAATATGGAGAAGGTAACAGCTAGCTGTCTATCACAACCCAGCAACCAACACATGACACACCCAGTCAGGTCACTCCACAACAACTACAAGTATCACTCTGTCTTCATCCATGTGGATGTGAATGACCTGTGACACACCTCCCTGGACTATATGACAAGAGACATGGTTGAGCTCTTGGATTATGTGGTCCAGGCAGGTATGACAGCAGCCCTGAGCAATATACTGCCATCACCCAGAATGATACTACAGTGCTATCAACAAATGATTGACTTCAACATTGGCTTACATGTTGTTTGTCATTCTCAGGTGATCCAGTCTCTCTCTCTGCTTATGATAGCATGATTGACAGACCTCAATACCTTGCCAGAGATGGCCTGCCTCTGTCACCCCTGGGTCTACAGGTACTGGCTAAATTTATTGCCACCCCTATAGTACCTTTTAGGCAGTGTTCCAAATCACATTACCACCATAACAGCGAGACATGAATGCAGTCTGAGGGTCATGTTGCTCAACAGTAGACATCTAACTCTTAAGATGCAGTCACTCAAAGCACTCCTCAAAATGGAGAACATTGACAGTTGTTCTGTAATGGATATCTGGTTTACAGCAGCAGACAGCAGCCCTGCACTAATAGGCTATGATGCATTCCACAGCTGTCAGCCCCAAAACATGAACCTCAGCTCCACAGGTGGGGGTGTGTGTCCAAATTCATAACAGATATGCACACATCCAGACTAGTATCCCAGCATAATGCATCTGAGATACTTTGGGTACAACTGACTTTGGTTAATAGTGCAATCCAGGTCATAGCCTGCTATGGGTCCACATCCATGTCCCTGGACTCTCAATCCACATTCCTCAACAGCATGGCATCTATCAAGGTCCAACCCAATTCAGATATATTAGGAGACTTCAACTACTCCTCCGTCAATTAGAAAAGTAGTCAAGCACTAATAGACTGGCCCAACGCTTCCAGAAATTCATCAGTTCCAATGCCCTGGACCAGCTCATATTGACCACCAGTAGAGGCTGCAACAACCTTGACCTGTGCTGATTACTTACTTACATATGGGACCATTGCTCAACAACATGCACAACATTGCTCAACAACTGCTATGATAGTTTAGTGGTTAACTACTGTGACTGTAGTCTACAGGGTCCTGGGTTCGAGCCTTGCACAGGCTGTTTATTTGGGTTGGGAGGGTGGCCTAATGGTTAAGGTGTTTGCCTTACAAACACAAGGTGCAGGGTTTGAGTCTCACAAGGGATAATTGGCTAGGCTTAAAATGGCTCGCAAGGGCAGTTAGCCTAGTACACATCTATGAGAGTCTATGAGAGTCTAACAGTAGTCAGTCCCTACCTGGTCAGATCCAAATATGATGTAATCACCATGGCATTCCACATCTCACCCACACCCCCCACAGAGGTAACCACCTTGATAAACCTCTCCAAAGCTGTTTTTGGAGTCATAAGAACAGGGGTGGATGACTTCACTGCACACATGCCAATGGAAAATAGCTGCATGACAGTTACCTCATACACAAATGCACTGTACAGACATTTACACGAATGCATGGCATTAGCCATAGCCAACAGAACTTAAGACACTGTCCTCCAAGTACTGGAAGCCAATGTGATGGTCCCCTACATTGCTAAAGTATACAACAGAAGGAAGACACTGTAGCAGAAAAAGGTGGTGTTCCAAGACTGGTAAACCCCCTTAATAGCCTCAACAATAACATGAGATCCCTCATGGAATCATCTACAGCCAGCTATGAAGGCAGAATTGCAGCAGACACTGACAACAATCACAAAAGCCTTTGATAGTTATATCAACAACCTCCTCAGCAATACCCACAATTGCTGTGAGTTACTGCACAATGCTAACTCCTATCCTGGGCCAACAGATATTGGCAACAGTCTTGCCAACACATTCAATGCCAGCTTTAACCCTCACTACCCCCTAAGGGAACAACCACAATGGTAGATGAATGCCAGGGACCCAGCATTACTGCAGCCCAGGTTAGAACTGCATTGTCCACAGGAAAGAATACAGCTTCCATGGGATCCAAACATATCCATGGCTGTGTTCTACATGATGTACAAAGAGACCTGGCACCACATCTGCATGCCCTGTTCAGTCACAGCCACACTTCAGGCTATGTCCTTCCAAAATTGTGCAATTCTACAGTCATCCCTCTCTATAAAGGGGTAGCAACTACAGACCCTGGGGATTATTAGCCCATTAACCTGATGAGTCTACTATGTACAGGTATGGACTGCATCATCAGGGACCTGACTGACAAAGATATAGGTAATCTTCTAACTCTGGACCCACACAGTTTGGCTTTGTGAATGGCAGCTCATGCCTGCTCAACCTGGTTGACTTCTTTGAGTGAGTCACCAGGGCTGTGTATGATGGTAAGGCATTGCATACAGCCTACCTCGATCTGGCCATGGCTTTTGTTACCATTCCTCAGTTAAGAATTTTTGCTAAACCCACTAAACTAGGCATCAACCCCTATATCAGTAGGTGGATTGCAAACTGGTTCACAGAACACACAGTGTGACAGTGGCAAACTCCAAGTCAGACTGGCAAGCAATCATGAGTGGAGTCCCACAGGGATCAGTACTGATTAGTCTCCTGTCCAGTATCTACTTCTCAGGAGTCCAGCCCAACACAGTGGAACTCTGGCTGATCAAGTTCACAGATGACTGCAAGTTGGGAGAGCCATCATTAACTCCACAAGTGATGCAGACATCCTACAGAAAAGCCTCACTGAGACCAATGAGTGGTGTGGAAACCATGGCCAGAAGCTTAACATCAGAAAATGCATGATCATCCCCTTTGGTAAAACACTCTGTTCCCAGTAAATACCACATCAATGGGAGCCTAATGAACACTGTAGGCGTTATAAGAGATGTGGGGACACAGGTTGACAGCAACGTCTCCTTCAACTACTACAGTGCCACTGTGGTTAGGAATTCCTTCTATATGACAGATCACATTACAAAGAGTTTTGCATCCAGGAAGACAGAGATAATCAACTCTGTCTACTGTTCCCTCATTAGACCACTCATCAAGTATTATGGCCCATTTGGCATTTCCCTCACTAGACACCTGCAACAGCTGGGGAGGTCACAGCAGTACCTCACAAAGAGGTTCCTATGCATTAAACACATGCCCTGCACAGACAGACTCAGTAGACTCCAGCTATTTTCTGTGCCATATCACCTAGTTAGAGGCTATTTGTGCTTGACTTACAAAACCATGTCTGACCCAGCTCTTTTAGAAATGCTACATATGAAGACATCCCAATCCCTCCACACCACACATTGCAGAGATGTCTACCTCATTACCACAATTGACACAACATGCTGGTGGGACAGGTCCCTCACCATGAGACTGCACATGCCCTGGAATACACTTCCCATACATGTCATGCAGACCACCTAGCTGACCCTGTTTCACAGAAATCTTGATGAGTGGATGGGTAATAGACAGTTCACCACAAGAATCACTGCAGTGGCTCTACCTGATACAGGCGCTGGGAAGTAACATCGGGTGGCACAATGGCATGGCCCTTCTATGGGCTAGGCTTGTAAAGGCTCCTGAGCCATTAGCCTACTACACACTTATAACCTATAAGAGGGATGACATCAGCAGGACTGAAAAAGTAGGGCAGTGGGTGGAAAACATAGCAAAATATTTTTGCCTAGAAACATACACATTTGCCAGATACAAGAGTAGAACCCCTGTCTAAGTAATTATTTGTACAATAGTTGGTAGTTACCACACATGCTACAGATCTTACTGGGCTAACAGCTGCCCAAAGCTACTGATATGGGGAATGACATCAGCAGGACTGATAACGTAGGGCAGTGGTTGTTAAATGTATCAAAATACTTTGTCCTACAAACAGAGACACACAAACACACACATTTGCCAAATGTGAGAGTAGAACCCCTACCTAAATAGTTATTTATATTATAGTATTACACAGTTATTGCAAGCACTACAGAGCTTACTTCTGTGTCTGTCCCACTGTGTCTCTCTATCACTGTCTGTCTCTCACTTCCCCACATCTGTGTGTGTATATGCTTGATGTATATAGTTATCTGTTAGCCATATATGTCTGCATGTGTGTCACATGCAACAGATGCATATATATCACATACGGGCCACCTACAGCTAGCTGGGGGTAATCCTGTCTGATGTATGTGTGTGTGTGTGTGTGTGTGTGTGTGTGTGTGTTGGGACACTTAAGGTGTACATAGCTGTCTGGATGCACAGATATATCTACACAATATAGTCATATAGACCAATGCAGGTTCCAACATGTCCTGTGCTTCTCAAGTGTAGGAGTATGCCCAGTGTGACCTTGTATAGTTATAGTGGGACTCCATTTCAGAGATATGTGTACTCCGGTCCAGGGTTTTGTGTGTTACAGACATACTGCTCAAAAGTACAGAGGACTTTCCTCTGGGTGATGGTTTGTTTTAGCAGACATTTTCTGACATATCTGTATTCTGACAGTGCAATGTATTGTGTCATTACCTAGTGTCAGACATCCTCAAATCATCACAGTGCTTTACCAGAGGAAAACTACTTGTATGATGCGTAGACTGATATTATAATGGCAGCTATGTACATTATTTCCTAACAAGGCCAGCTGGGAGGTGTGGCTCCAGCCAGTTGAGTGACAGCTCAGCAACTTGTTGGCATACTGGCTGGGGATCTTCTGCTTCTGTGTTATCTGTGTAACCTGAGAGTTAATATCCTGGTGTGGCCATACCTGTCTGCTGTACATTTTTTGGCAGATTGTCTGGGTGGTTTGCTAGAGGTTTTGTCTAGTCTGCATAAACATGTGTTTTTATGGCAAGCTATTTCAGTATAATTGAAGAGTGATGTTACAAAATATTGACAGACATTACTCTGTCAGCCTACATAACCTTCAGACAATTCTCGATACTGCAAACTCCTCACCCTACCAACTTTCTCAGTATGTCAGGGCAATATTTACTGCACATGCCTATCATTGTGCCTTTGTTCCAAATTTACTTCTGCCCTTGGTCAGACATGTTGCTCTCAGAGGTTTGGTATTATGGGTGTGGGTACAGACTGCATTTTACTGTGCAGGCATGTCCATTATATACAAAAGTAGACATAAAACAAGGAAAAAAGCCATATAGACAATAACTACTGGCAACAGTACAAAGAAGCATGATTATTCACAAAAGCCCTAGCATCTCGGCTATACAGCCCTCAAGAAGTCCATTATATGTGTAGTATACTCCACATAGCACTTTAACTTTCAGGTATGTTAGTGGCAGAGCAATAGGTGTCACTGCCATGCATAATCATTGGCACTGCAGTTATCTGCACATGGCCCTGTGACATACAGAATGTACCTAGGCAATACAAGATGACAGCCAGGAGAACATGCTGGCCAGATCCTGACAGTATTCACCACACATGGACATAGCTCATTGACCCCTGCATTTTAAGCACTTGCAACATGTTTTCATTGGGACAGCCCTACCAATCTGAGTTATGCTGCTTTTTCCATGCAAACATATATGTTACTGCATTTCTGTGGGTATATGGGGGGGGGGGGCATCTGTCAACTGTAGACATTTGCAGACACTGTGTTGATATTTGCTTTACATTTTGATTCCATTTATCATACTATTGTGACCTGTCTTTGGGACTACAGGCATATCAGTAAATAGCACAGGTGAGATTATAATGGCATACATTTGCATGTCAGACTTGTTACCCTTCAGAGCCTTACTGCGCCTCCGAGACCTGCTGTGCTATGACTGTGTGGGTCTGTAAGGAGGGTGATTCAACATTGCTGTAATTTGTGGAGCTTTTCCAGACATTTTTCTCTGATTTTCTACAGCTGGAGTGTTGTGTGGGTCTGAGGGGTGGGTATGTGATCCCACACTGACATCCATGGCTGTGAGCTGTGACCCTCCAGTTAGTTGGCCCCACACATATACTGCAGTAGGATTTGTCACCTTGGGTACTACTGCATAGTATTGGGAGGCCAGTACTGGGCAGACATTTCATGGTGTCCCACATAACTGTCAGTTGTCTGCTAATATCCCAGTAGTCCACCCCATTTCCTTGCATGCATGCAGCAATACCATACATATGCTAGCAGAACATACTGATACATTCATTTACTGCTAAGGCAACTAACTTACCTTGCGCTTGTGGCAGATGTGTGTATGGTGCTTGAGGGCTGCCTATGTTGGATGCACACAGTAAACTGCCTATACATGTTAAATTACAGATAGTGTGAGGTGTGTCATCCCTTTTTACTGTGTTTGCGAGTAGAGAGAGGTGTCAGTTCCTGGGTGCCTACAGTGTCAGTGTGTGCTATGCGTTGCCTCTTGGCCAAGGCCAGGCCATACTGGGAACACCTCCATCTGCCCACAGGGCCTGGCTCTGGGGGTTCCTTGTCTGAGTCTCTCTGTGCCTGTGGGGATCTTGGCAATGGTGGGGGGCTGTGTGGTTCATAGGTTCATAGGTTGGTTCTAGGCTATTGTCCCTAGGGCCTATACAAGCCTAGCCATAACAATTCCCTGGCTATTTCTTCCCACAGTATTTACTTCCTTGGACCCCTGTCTAGCAGGGTGACTGATGTGATCCCTGGAGTGAATTTCCTATCTCCCATCCAAGGTGCTCTGTTTAACATATATAGGCAGTCTGTTTCAGAGTCCAGGGAATCTCTGGGTGAGGAACCTATCCCTCCAGCATGTTTTGTTCATTGTGATAACAAGGTTTAGACCCCTGGAGCAGGTGGTTCTAAGGGATTAGGATTTCTTTAAGTGTAGCATTCCAACAGCTCTGGGTTTGACATGGCCTTGTATGTTAAGCAGAGATCGCCTCTGAGTAGACAATATGCGACAGAGTATAGCTGGATTTTTTTTTAAATGGTCAACATAGGGCATTTGCTTTAGGCCTGTGATTCTTTTAGTGAGGTATTTCTGAGGCCTTTCCAGTTGTTGCAGATGTCTTGAGAGGTACATACCAAATGGAGCATTGTATTCTATAATGGGTCTAATGAGGTATGAGTACAGTGGGACAATGACCTCCTTTTTTCTGGATGAAAAGCCCTTAGTGATGAGGTGTGCCACATAGAAGGATTTTCTGACTGTTGTGGCGATGTGGTTATCGAAGGTGAGACCACTGTCCACCTGTGTCCCTAAGTCTCTTATCACACTTTTGGTGTTTAGTGTACTGCGACCTATGTGATAATTTATGGGTACATGTTTTTTCCCAAAGGGAATAACCATACATTCCTTGGCATTGAGCTTGAGCCCATGGCTCTGGCACCAAGCAACTATTCCTGCTGCAGCTGTTTCCACATGATCATATTGGGTAGCATGGCACACACTATGATCATGTGAGAAGATGTGACTGGAGAGTACTGCAAGGCTCCACCAGATATGTCCAGTCAGTGGAACCGTGACTTGAGCATGTCAAACACATGCTCTATAATGATCCTGGGCTGCTAGCACACACATTCATGATAATGCCCTGGGCATTGCACACAACCTGGCAGTTGATGAAGGGGAAGCCCTTGTGGTTTATGTAGACCCTACCCTGCTCAGTGGGTGGTGCTTTGATGCAGTCTATGGCACTCAGTACCTCCGGGTATTCAGCTACACGGTGGAAGAGACGCATATTGCTGGTCAATTCCTCATGGGTGTTGAGGAAGTATATGTGGTCATGGGCATTTGGTAGCATGGCATCTGGGAACTGGTGGAGTACTCTGGATGCAGATGCCTGTGAAACCCCTATGATATCCCCAGTATGCCTTTGGAAAGTACCTGTAGCTAGTATTCTTAAGGCTACACATACCTTAGTAGCCAGTGGGATGGGTTCCCCTCTATTTGTTCTGGATGTGAGGCAAGGCCGCCACAGCGCCACAATTTGCTCAAGTATGTCCCTGTTCACCATGTAGCACTCTACTGTCTCCAGGTCATGTAGCCCCTGGTAGGTTACCCTGGTTCTGAGCACTCTTCTCCACCTCCTGAGTCTGGGGTGGTTGTCAGAATGATCCTCCTCACCACTGTCAGCCTCCAGCACATACTGATGTATCAAAGTGATGGCAGCCCCGAGCATTTTGTCAGTTAAAATTCCCAGGTTTACTCCAAAGGTGCAGACTTTGTGGGAAAAAACAGACTGAGGGGTGTTTGCATACTTAATAATGGTGTGAGGCAACTGCTGCTGTGTGATTGGGTCTATGATACATTCCAGCTCTCAGCTATATTACTCTTGGCTTTGAATTGGCCACTGTGAGTGTTAGAGGCAATAGTGGTAATTTGTGTACGTTTGCCTTTATTCTGCTGTTGTCTTTTTTTTAATAATTTTTTCTTTCATCTCCTCCCAGTTTCAGCTATGCAGCCACCTGCCAGCTATATTATTATGCGCTTTGCCTTCCCAAGTTGCAAGAGTCCCATATTAGTCATTTCTACTTCATTGCTCCTTTATTGTGCTGTTGCCTTTTAATTTTTTTTACATCTCCTGCCATTTTCAGCTATGCAGCCACCTGCCAGCTGTATTATTGTGTGCTTTACCTGGTCCATTGTGAGTTGCAAGAGTCCCATATTAATGATTTCTACTTCATTTCTCCTTTATTGTGCTGTTGCCCTTCATTGTTTTTTTTTTTTTTACATCTCCTCCTGTTTTCAGGTGTGCAACCACCTGCCATCTGTATTAATGAGTGCTTTCAATGGCCCATTATGTGTTGCAGTATCCCATATTGCTGTTCGTACTGCATTTCCTTTGCTCTGCTATTTCTTTTTACTTTTCCTATGTCCTTCCTGTTTAATCCCCAGCATGCCACCCAGACACATTTAGCTAGTGTAAACAGCAAGAAATGGCCCTCCCCTGGCCGCAAACACACTCCTCAGTTCATGATATAAGACTATACATCCTCAGGCACACAACCTCTCTTAGCTATGCTTAGCTAAGCACAAACCTGGCAAACAGAGCTCCAATGTGCTTACAGCAAGCATGACACACACCCTTTTCATGTTAGTTGATCCTCCTGTCTACATGGTGATGTTAGAGCACCTACATGGTTAGGTGCAATATGATACTTAGAAGAAATTTGTGATTCAGTATAAGTCTCCTCATTAACATACCCCACTGCCTTAATCCCTAGTTACTGCACTACACATGAGCTTTTGCCCTTAGCAACCACTGTTCCCTGCCATTGTTTACTTTCTGCATGCCATTGATTATATGGTAGAATGCAGTTTTCCGTAATACATATGTTTCCCCCTCTTTTTTTTTTATTTTCTACCCCCACCCATTTGATTGCCACTTCCAAAACATTCAATGGCCGAGATCGGCCAACAAAAATAAAAGTTTATTTTTTATTCATGGGGAGCGGCCATTGGCATGCATAACCACTTTAATACATGCTTTGTTGAGAGCTGACATGCCTCTGTTGTGTTTTTTGCAAAAATGTATTCGGTTAGTAACTCAATACATTTCTGCAACTAACACTGTTCCTGCACGAAGACCTGGTAGGTTGGTGAATTGCTAATTCACATAATTTGCATGGTTTTCACCTGCAAATGAGGAGATTAGCATCATACATGGGTTTCCATGCGGGAACAGTGTTAGAGCACTCGTGCACGTGAAAACAACACGTATCTGGATCACAAGGTAGCCATTTTCCATGTAGGAGTGGTTGCACTGTTCCTGCATGGAAAATATGCATTTGTGAATCCTGGGAAGTAACTTTACAGTGCATGTAAATCTGTACCTTAATATGCTGCTGAAGATGACTCACACTACGGCATGTTGTAGCAATAAAAAAGGAATACTGCTTACATGAACCAGGTATCTTTTTTTTTTGCAACTAAAAATCACTGTCTGTTGCAAATTTCATAACTGTTCTTTAAAGATAAAAAAGAAAATTGTGCTGCTTGTGAAATAGAATGATACAAAATGCATTTAGTTGTGTCTGTAGGTGTAAGCTTGTTGTGAACTAAAAACAAAGGCTATAATAATATTCAACAAATCCACACGAACTGCAGTGACAAAAAAAGACACCATAATAAAACAATTTCATGGAACAAAGGAGAACAATGAATGAAGCTGCTTTAGCATATCAAGCTTTAATATCCACTTTCATCCACTAAGGACTTCAGATTGAATAATGTGCAAAGCAAAACAAGAAGTTTCCTACCACTGGTGTAACTTTACACAGGACTAAATCGTACAAATGCTGTCTGAAACTGCTTAGCTATAGTGAACAGTAATAAACTGGATGAGAGACATAACAAATAATGAACTATTTTACAAGCAAAGTAAAAAAGGGAATTCCTTGTGCATGTATAAGCAATAGAATGTAGACCCTCTTGTCCATGAAAGGTGTTATGTTCTAATGGTATAATAACAGAGACTTACAATATAAAAGTTGGTGTATTATGAAAGGTCTTTTCCATAACTCTGGTGACACTTTATGAAAAAAATGTGAGGTACATTTATTTGTTGCATTTGTTACCAGGATGGTCCAACTGGGTAAACAATACTCCACAATTACAAATTAGATAGATAGCATACAGGTATTAAAAACACTATATCACAAAACAAATGAGCATACAAAAACATTTAATAAGGTATATATAGCAGCTAAGAATTGTTTACAAGATTGATGTTTAGATATAAAATATACAGTATTTTTTCCAAGACATATTAGGAGTTGTGGCAGTTAGAGGTGACAAGGATAGTTAGGTAGAAGCTGATAAGAGGATTAACAGAACAGAGTAGATACATTGTAGTGAAATGCAGGTTTATGAGTATGGGAGCAGCATAAAGAAGGGTAGCGAGAAGAAAGAAGATGCCATGGTGGTTCTACCTTTCTCTGTTAAGTACAATTTGATCTTGCAGAGGGTCTGTAGTTATTGGTGAGTTCTCTTTATTGCCTAATTTATGTGGTGGTCGAATTTCAGACTGTCATCAATAATGACTCCTAATAGTTTAGTGTTAATTACTAGTTTTATTGCTGTATTATTGGAGGAGGTGATGGTAAATTGCTATTTTGGTCAGCAGGTTGCTTTGAGGTTAATAGGATCAGTTTTATTTTTTGAGGCATTAATAGTAATTGTGAGTCTGTTATCCATAACACAATGGAGGTAATGAATTCCTGTGTTAGAAGTTCCAGATCTTCTAGATTATTTAAAGAACAGACTAGTGTAGAGTCATATGCCTACTGTATGATGGATACATGTTTAGCTGCAGTGTGCAAATCAGTGGTGAAGATGGTGAACTACAGAGGTCCTAATACTGAGCCTTGGGGGACTCTGATACATGGAGAAAGGTTGAGATGCTGTTTTCCCATTTGACTGTCTGCATCCTGTTTGAGAGGTATCTATGAAACAGGGATAATGATGATGAGACTAGGATAATGAAGATAGTTTAAGTAATAGTTTCTAATGAGATACAGTGTCAAATGCCTTGGACAGAACCAAGAATATTGCTGAGACTGAGTCACCATTATTCTGATCTGAGTGATTGTAGTGATAAAGTTTAGAAGTGCAGTTGTAGATCTGCACTGTTGGAGGAAGACATGCTAGGTCTGAGTGAGAATGCTATTGCCTGTAATAAAGTTAATGACTTGTCTATGAATACACTTTCTTAGTATCTTTGACAGAGGAGTGAAGATGGCTATAGACCTGTAGTTATAAATATAATTGGATTTTCCTCGTTTGTATGGAGGTAAGATTTATAATTTTTTTCCAAATTGTGGGAACATATCCTCCCTTAACTGGCCTATTTGTTAGGATTCATTCTGAGTAGGCTAAGGTTTCTACCAGATCTACCAGATCTATCAGTGAGGTAAGGTTCCCTATTAGAACAGCTAAGGTCCACTTACGCGAATACGGAAATGTCGACACATAATCAGCAAACTGCAAAAACACTGATCGTCCTGAAGTGCGAAATTCGAAATGTCGAATCGTCATAGTTGGCCCTTCTGCAGTATAGCTCTTTAAGGTAAGTGTGCGATAGTTACAGACCTTAGGGTTAGGGTGCAGGTTAAGGTAAGTGCATAGATAGTAATGTATGCAAGGTTTAATGTAGGGTTAGAAGTAGGGTTTTTGGTGTTTTTGCGGTTCGCGCAATATGTGTTGCTGTTTTCATATTCACTGAAAAGGTCTTTCATGCTTATAATATAGACACATGAGGTAGCTGGAGAACCATGCAATAGTATCAGAGGAGAAGCTGAAGTTATACAGTTTGTGCAGCAGAAGAGAGTGTGAGACAGTGTTGAAAGCTTGTGAAAGGTCCAAGAATAAGCAAGAAATAAGTTTATGGTCATCCATGGCTATAGAGACAGTGTTGAGGAAGGATAATAGAGCTGTAGTGGTGCTATGTTTGGGTCTGAAGCCGTGTTGAGTGGGTGTAAGCAGATTTTCCTGTATTATATACTGCATAACTTGTTTATGAATACATTTTTCTTATATATCAGAGAGAGGGGAGAGGATAGTGATAGTGATAGGTCTAAAGTTGGAAATATCAGATGAGTTACCTCCTTTGTGCATAGGTAGAGTGTAGCATTGTTTTCAGATTGAAGGGACTTTAGTTTCAGAGATAGAGTGATTAATTAGGATAGATACAGGGAGAGTCAGCTACTAGTAGAAGAAAAGTGGAAGGAATATTGTCAGCTGACGCTGAGGATGGTTTTAATTTAGACAGTAGAGTTTTGATGTAGCTAGTAGGTACAGGTTTGAGGAAGAAGGTATTTGAGTAGATAGTATTAGGATTAGGTTCAGAAAAGTTGGAGATGTTAGTAGTAGAGGAGTTTGGGTTAGGGTTCAGTAGCTTGGATATTGAATTGATAAAATAGGTATTGAAGATAGTGGCAGTTTCTTCAGATGTCTTGTCTAGGCATGGATATGGGGAGATAAGATTACCTGGATGTAATATTTGGTTAATAGAGATCCAGAATTTTTTAGGATTAAATTTTAGGGCTGTGGGAGGTTTGTTATAGAAGTCCTTTTTATCTGTGTTTATGTGTTTTTTTTTCTCAGATTTCTGAGTTCTTTATATTTTTATAAGTCTGCAGAGAGCTTAGTTTGTGACCATTTTTTCCATAGTTTGTCTCTAGTTATCATAAGGGTATGAGTGGCTTTTGAAAGCCAGGGAGATATGGTGGACTTAATTCGGACTTTGCGAGGGGGAGCAAGTTAGTTTAAGATGCTAAGGAAGGTGGAGTTAAGCTAGGACTGCTTCTTCTAGTGGGAGTTGGGTGAGGAATTTCCAGTTTACTTTAGAGAGGAGGGCATTAAAGGTTTCTGGATGGAAGTTAGAGAGTTTATGACAAGTGATAACTTTAGGAGGTTTTGAGAAGTGGGGAGTGAACCTAAGCACTTTTATAGGGGATTGATCTCTCAGGGTGTTTGATGGGGTTTCAGAGTTATGATATTTGGAAGGATTAGATACAAGTATCCAGTCAATAAGAATACTAGATGTGTGAGAGTTGTTTGTATGGATAGGTTGGGAGATTAGCTGTGTAAAGCCATATAAATTAATATGAGTATTAGAGTTTGGATTACTGATAGTTAACCATTTAATGTTGACATCCCCAAGGAGGATAGTTTCATTGAGGATGTGTTGAGAAAAGTATGAAAGAATATTTTCGAGCAGACGAATGTTTCCTGGAGGAATATAGATGGCTGCTACTGTGATAGTGGTGTGGTCATTTATTTTAAGGTTAGCTGTAAGTATTTCAGCAGGAGAAAAGGATGGGATAGGTTTCATAATACTTGTAATGGTGAGGTGGCTGGGGTAGAGGATGGCAAACATCCCCTTTTTTGTTTTGGCGATCTATGTGGAGTATATTATAACCAGGGGGGAGAATGTCTTTATCAGAGGTTTGGGATTTTAGCCATGTCTCTGTTAGGGTGATGACATCAGGGGCGTGGAAAGCTATCCAGGCATGGATTTCACTAACTTTGTTTAGAATACTATGGGCATTCATAGAGTAAAAGGGAATATGTCTGGATAGGATGAGTTTATTAAGTTGGGAGAGGTAGAGTTAGGAATTGTGGGGTGATGGATGGGCCCAGGATTTGGATGTATGTCTCCTGATAGAAGCAGGGATACATGAAGTTGGTAAAGTTTGAAATTAAATGGGTTGTAAGTCAAGTACTTAGTCTTGGTTTTAGATGCTAGAGAGTGAGGGGGAGGAAGTTTGATTTTAGGCAGAGGGATGTTCATGGAAAAGATAGAGGAGGAGATTGTAATAGAGTACTGCAGAGATGAGAAACAGTTAGCATGGGGATTAGTGGGATCTCTATGGACAGGTGGCAATGGAGTAGTACAAGATGTAAGAATGAGAAGGAGAAGTAATTGAGGCAAGGGGAAATGGAGAGGGTTGCAAAAGCCATGGCCTAAGGTGGGGAAGTAGAATTGGGATGGAGTGAGGAGTGGATAAGGGACTAGGAAAAGTAAGTTTTTGGACCTGTAAGAGAGTTGAAGTAAAATTTAAGTGAAACAACCTGTAGAAGGAGTAGGGGATATGTAGAAAAATGGAGGAGCTGCAGCAGACTAAACTATGAAGTAATAAGTAAGGGAGGGTAAGGTGTTTAGAATGTTATAGCAGACAGGAAGGGGCGGAGTTAGGGGAGGAAGGGATTATGTGGTTAGGTATAAAGGAATTTATATGGGGGGGTGGGAGAGGAGCAAAGTGAGCCTGTGAGTAGCGAGGGCGAATGGAGCGGGATTGGACAGGAAGAGTCACCATAAGAAACAATCAGCAGGGCAGGAGGGAAAGAGTAAGGAGCACACAATGAGAGTCAGCAGGTAAGTAGAAGAGGTGGGGAGGTGTAGACAGAGTAGGAATAGATGTAATTGTGAGGTATACACAGGTATTTGCAGTAAGATTAAAACAGTTAAAAGGAAACCACAAACAGAAAAACAAAAAGACTATAGCTAACTAAGAGAGAGTTGACTCTAGGGTAGTGACTAACTTATAGATGGCAGAGATAGACAGAGGCAAGGTTTCCAAACAGGTGAGTATGGGGGGCTCTCAGTGGTATGCAGGTATCCTGTACAGTATACAAAGTGAGACTACTTTGAAGTATGAGCTTAGAATATACATTTAGTGTAAACTGGCTATACAATAGAGCACAGGCGTAATTCCAGGAGTTGGAGCAGTATCAGTAAAGGTAGATGCAGTCTTGAGGGAAGACACTTTGCTTTAAAACCAAAGTCCCACAAATAATTGCTGCTTGGAAGGTTTATTAATTTAAGTAAAGGATCTTATCTAGAGCAGTGTGTGTGTGTGTGTGTGTGTGTGTGTGTGTGTGTGTGTGTGTGTGTGTGTGTGTGTGTGTGTGTGTGCGTGCGTGTGTGTGTGTGTGTGTGTGTGTGTGTGTATCTGTGTTTAGGTTAAATTATTAAGCCTGTTCTTGTGTTTTCCAGTAGTGTTGGTCAGCATCCCTTTGCAGTTTGAGCCAGCTAAGTTGTTTGGCTGATATATGTGAAATCCAGAGAAGTTGTCTATAGTTGAAAACTGTGGGCGAAGAAGAGAGGGTTTAGCCAAATACAAATGGGTTTTCTAATATATAGTGGTACTATATAATTTAGAGTATATAAATTAATACAGAAAGGAGTTAATAATGAACTGGTTGTGTAAAGTGTGTTTTCATAACAAGCAAATGGACCAGAGGCTCAGTAGGTAAAATGATGTTGATGAGCAGATTTTGTCTCAAAAGTAACATGTTTTATACAGATACTCATGCAAACTAAAGAACCACACCAAGAAAACCAGTGTGACAAGATGTATTCAATAACCAACAGAAAGTTAACTATAAAGTAAAATATAACACCAATGATATATAACATTCCTTCTTATACTACAATACCACTTGCAAACTTCTGTTAAGGGCAGTGTTACATCACTCATCCTGCTCAAACAACAGCAGTGTTAACCAGCTCTCATTGTAACAACTAAAGGCCACCTGAGTAATGTGCCACCCACTCCATTGTATTCCAATCTAGTTCCAAGAAACGGGGAATCCAGTGGTACCCTTCACAAACCCCTCTAATTGCCACCATGCTAGATGACACCAAACCTTGGATCGACCAGCTACCTACTTCCAATAAATTAAAGGCAGGGAAGGGGGTGTATATTCCCAACCCACAACAAAAGAGACCAGACCTCTTTCTGGCTCATCTAACTCCCCTCACCAAACCCACACATCACATCCTGTCACAGTGCACTCTCTTTCTTTTTAATCCTTAACATACCTGCCAGCTTAAAACTACAACATGAGTCCCTGTACCAACTGGTCTGCTAAACATAAACCTTATTTCTACAGATACTCATGCAAACTCAAGAACCACCCAAAAAAGCCAGTGCAACCAGATTTACACAATATCCAATATAAAGTTAACTATGCAATAAAAATAAACACCATAAATACATAACACTCCTTTTTATAACACAGATAATGTCAGTAGCACTTGTAGAATCACATTGAGGACAGTATCGTACTGCTCACCCTCTTTGAAAGGCAAAAGCACTAACCACCTCTCACTGTGATAATCAAGCCACCTGAGTAGTGTACCACTACCCACCCCATTGTATTCCAATCTAGTCACAAGAAAGAGAAATAGAGGGCTACCCTTCACAGACACCCTGCATGCCTACCAGCCTGATTCACAGATTGTTCTCCCTTTCCTCCATACTACATAGCAGCCACATCTAACAAGTTATCCTTAATAAACATGGAAATATTAACATTAAACAAGTTCTGTCCCAAGTTACTCAAATGAACATGATCTGATCTAAACCAAGAAGAACCTCTGTCAGCAAACTCCCAATGAAGTAAAGTCTTAAAACCAAGCTACTAACGTGCCCTCTATGATTCACAAAACACCTGGCTACTTCCACACATCTGTAACAATGCACTTGCCTCCAAACTAGCTTAGGTATAATCTTAGACCACACAAACTAGGATACCATTTTTATAATAACATCAAATCATGAATTATCTGAGCCAGTAACTACCTCTTTGGAATTATACCCAAATCATTCCTGACTAAATGGATCACAACCACCTAACATTCCCTTTATAAAGCTGGAAAAACAAGCTCTTCTTCATCAGTTGTTACCACTGCATGCCTCTACAGCCACTCCAAATGATTTCATACTTTTCTGGATCAAGATCTAACACAAAGCCATGAAGGCAATTTTTTTTCTCAAAAATGTTTTATTTTTCAAATACAGTTGAATAAATTCCACAGTATTTGTATATATAATTAACTATGTACACTATTTACAGCAGCCTGACACTATAACAGAGCTCAATATATACAATTACTTTATAGGTATAACAATCCAGTTATCAAAGTGTATCTTTTCAGTTATTGTAAACTGTCAATTAATGATAATACCTTTTTCCATGGATTGTTAATAAATGGCTTAGGATGAATCCTTAATTCTTTAATTTTCATTTCTAACAATGCTGTGGCCTTCAGTAGGCTATAAAAGTCTTCCAAAGTTGGCATTGTGTTTGTATTCAATCTTCTTGTTATACACTTCCTTGAGATTGCAAGTATTGTCCAAACTAGATACACATTTGAGTTATTCAAATGAGGACCTCTGTACACATTCTATAATACTAGATCTTTAGATAAGTTAAACGATTCATTAAATAAAGCTTGTAAAAGGTTTTTAATACAGTTCCAAAATGGCTTAATTTTAACACAGTTGAAAAAAATGTGATTCCAATCTGCATTTTGTATTTTCTCACACCTCCAACATATTCCCTTTGTGGAAGAATTAATATTAGTAATTCTATCTGGAGTTAAGAATGCACTGTGCAAGCATTTCCAATTAAAAACTTTCCAGTATTGTATAAAGGATGTATGTTTTATTGATAATAAAATATTTTATTCATTTCTTCAGTTAGCTGCAATGAGTGTTTTTTTGTTATATAATTCCAACATGAGGATTTGGGTGTTGTTTTATAATTTATCAATATCTTGTAAAATTTCGAAATACTATTTCCCATGCCATAATCTTTATATATGATTTCATATAGGCATTTTGTAAGTTTAGGTATTTCTTTTAATGAAGAATTACTAATTATTCTGCATAAATCTTGCGAATACATCAGAATGCTTTGCATAGTTAGCCAATCGTGTTGTGGAATTTTGTATGTTATTTCTATTGTTTGCAAATCCAGAACTTTTAGTTCTTTGATACATTGAAACCAACAAACAAATCCTTTCTGTTCCCAGGAATTAATTAATTCTCTATATATTTTATGTGGATAGCTCTTCGTAACTATGAATGGTGTTAAAAGATCAAACCAGATTTTTAAATCTATATTTGCATTAATAATTTTCCTAAATGAGTCAATGCAATAATCATACAAGTTTTAGTGGGCTCAGTTATGTTATATTACATACTAATACATAATATGTGCCATGGAAAATTATTTTTATGTGTTATTTGAAAATTTTTTTTGTAAATCAAATTAATTTATTGATATTACAGTTAGTAATTATTTCCAATTTGCAGAACAATTTGGACTTAAGCAGCCTGAGATTGTTTTAGATATTGGTGCTTTTATATATGTTTCTATATCAGGAAAGTTTAATTGTCCCTGTTTCCATGTTCTAATATGATGTATTAAAGCTATTTTGTTTCTTTTGGGAAACCATAAAAAATTTATTAGGCATGCATTTATTTCTTTGAGTATATTCCTTTCTGGTAACAGTTGCATTGCCAAAGCTATATATAGAATCTTGGGTAGTAAAATAATTTTTATTAACTGTCACCTATCTTCAAATGTTAATATTATTTTGCTCCACTTTTGCACAGAGATTTTAATTGTATTAATGATATTGTTGTAGTTTTTGAGACTAATTCATTATTATGGTTGCATAACTCAATTCCTAGATATTTTAACATAGATTCTTGTTTCCCTATAATGTGATTCCCCTTCGGCTGCATTTATTTTTTTTTATCTAAAAATAAAAGGTTTGATTTTGATTTATTGAAATGGAGTCCTGAAGTCCTGTAAAATGTGTCAATTAAAATATTTAATTCTTCTAATGTCTCTTTTGTATTGGATAATATTAATAATATGTCATCAGCAAAGAGCATTACTTTAGAATTTTATTGTTCATAAAAATCTACTCCTTTGATTTTTGTATTGTTATTTATTGAACCTGCCAATATTTCAATAGCCAAAGCAAATAGAATCGGTGACATGAGACATCCTTGTTTAGTACTATTTGTTATATGTATAGATTCAGAGTTGAAAGGATCTAGCTTAACATGTACTAAATTATTTTTATATATATTCTTTAGTAGATGAACAAAGGAAGGAGGAAATTCAAATAACACCAGAATTTTGAATAAAGTCCCAATTTAGGGAATCAAAGGCTTTCTCTATATCTAAGCCTGTTATGACTGTTTCTTTATTTTCTTTATTAATATAATCTATAACAGAAATTATACTTTTAATATCGTCATGTGTGTGCCTATGATATATAAATCTAGTTTGATCATTATTTATTGTTTTGGATAGCGGTATTTTCATTCTGTTAGTTAATATTGTCATAAATATCTTATAGTCATTACTTAATAATGATATAGGTCTATATGAGGTACAGATGTCTGGAGATTTGTTTTCCTTTAGGATTGGTGTGATTAAGGAATATCTCCAAGAGGGTGGTATTAAAGCTTGTGACTGAATTTCTGATAGAGTTTTATGGAAGAGGGATAGTATCTTTGAAGGAAAACTTTTTATATTTCCATAAGTATGCCATCTATACCTGGAACTTTATTTATTATATCTGTAATTTCTTTGTATGATATGGGTGCTTGCAGATCTCGTTTTAAATTTTCTGGTATTTTTTTTTACATTAGAACATTTTTATCTAGATTTAATTGATTGATATGTATATATATATATATATATATATATATATATATATATATATATATATATATATATATATATAGTTTGGAAATGTTCCATATAGTGATTTCTATAGGCATCAAGAGTGTCACCTATGGTGGTGTGGCCAAGCATGAGCCTTGAGTAGCAACACTTTCTTTCAGTTCTGCCTTATCATATCTTTTATGACAGGAATTTTTTTTTATTTTAACTAACTAAAAAATATTTTTTATATATATTTGGTTTCTTTTCATAGTCTTGTTAGTATTATAATATTTTTTTAAGTTTTTTTTTTTAATTTTTCCTGTCAAAAATTAAGAGACTAGTTTCTGGCATTTGCTACCAACATGAGCTTCACAAAATCCTCTCATCAGGACTCAGCAATAAAAAAATAGTTTTAAACTGTTAACCACTATTCAGGAACTATCAACAAAAATTGACAAAATTACATGAAGACTGATGCCTTTAAGGAAAATATTTCTCACCAAATGGAGACTTTACATCAAGACCTTAAGCAGCAGGAAAAACAAATTAATGATATTGACACATCTCTAAACAACATGGATAGTAGAATACAACAAAATGAACAGAACGTAGAATGTCTTCTAAAGCAAAATACCCTGCTTCAATCAAAAATAGATGATCTAGAAAATAGATCTCAAAGAAATAACATCAGAATCTTTGGGTTACCAGGCAATCTAGAAGAAAATAATATAGAAACATTTTTAACCTTGTGGAGTCCTGAAATTTTACAGCTACCTGAAGCACTTTCTTCTGGTATAGAAAGAGCCCACAGGTCCTTATCTACATCCAAAACTAGCAAAAGTAACTCCTCAAAATCAGTCATAGTGAAATGTCTATCAACTCATGATAAATAAATAGTTTTGAAAACTGCTTGGTCTATGTCACATATCAAATACAAAGATAACATCATACGTTTTGATAATGACTACTCTACTTCTGTTATAACTAAAAGGAAACGATTTTTACCATTACTTAAAGAACTTTAAAAAAGCACAAATAAAGTCTCAACTGCTTTTTTCCCTGCAATGTTGAGAATCTTCCTTCAAGATGGTGGTAAGATATTTCAGGAACTAGATACAGCTATCAAATATATAAAATCTAACAAAATACTGGAAAAATAGACAAAATGGACTGGGCTAGTTCAAGCCTTAAGGGAATTTCTGAAAATTGCACCTGGAAAACAGTAGAGCACAAGAAGAAGCTCAAAAAATAATTTCCTACAACAAGGAATTTATATTCCTTTATTATTTTTCTCACAAATGATTTTTCTCATGACCCAGTAGTCAAGAAAAATGAAAATTGCTCAATAGGTGAGCATTGTTATATTCTTTATTGTATTGTAGTTTTAGCTTGTGTTTCCATTGATTTATAACAGCTATTAGCATCTTGTATTATTCTATAACTTTATTAACATTATTTAGTTATTTTAGTCTTAGCTTCTATAAATTCATATAGTCTTTATCCTGTATAAACTTACTTTATAATATATTCTATATATTAAAAATAAAAAAAAATCTGTTTATTGTCTCTAGATTACATATGTTTTTGACTACAATGAATATATTAGTTTAATTTTGTTTTCTTTCACTGATACTAAGTAGCTATTTACTGATTTAACTGTATACTAAATGTTCCTTTTGCTATCTTTTCCCTTTATTTTGTTAAACTAGTGCATATACCAATAGCTTTGAGTTTGCTCTTCCCATAGTCTTTACACCTTTTTGTTTATAGTTTGACTTATGTTTCTCCGAATGGCTGTGGGAATTGTGTGCTGTTGATGATTTTTTCTGTTTACTCACTGCTGTGTCTACTTGATGGCCTGCTTCAGTTAAAGTAATTGAGAGTGTATGTTTATTTGTAGTACTGGGAAGTGTGTTCTTTCATTTTCTTATGATAATATTGTTTTTATTGTTGTTTGTTTGGGGTTAATGCTTTTTTTGGATGTCACTTTGTATGTTGCTGTATTAGTTTGGCTTAGCCCTGTTTATTGGTGGGTTTGGGCTTATAGCAGACATAGAGGCAAGGTAGTTCCAAAAGTTGCTTCTTTTCCCTTTTCTCTATCCCTTTTTTTTCCTTTCTCTCCCTTCAATGCTTGTGTTTAAACGAAAAAGGCTTCAGAGAGCTGCTGGAGTGTTTCAAGAGACTCTTGAGACAGTTGAAACCTGCAGATGTTGTTTCTTCTACCTACAATTTCCCACTGAAAACTTGAAGATGTTTGAAATAATTATGGCTCGGAGATATCAGCTCATGCATCTCTGAACTATTTCACTGAGCAGCATGATGTCATCTTCAGCTTAACGGTCCCTTTTAAATGGTAGTATCTTTATCCTTCATATCCTTGGACTAAACAGCAAGATGTACATTGATTTTGCTCTCTCCAAAAAGGTAAAATCTTCACAAATCCTAATATGAGGACTTGATGTCTGAAAGATACATTTCACGCTAATACCGTAAGTAACTGATGTATTGTTTTATTTGGTGGGTAGAAAGGGGCTGATTTAAAGTAAAACAAATTCAGCAATGTTCTTCATTATAATAAAATGCTTATACATGTACAAATGTTATGAAGTTTGTAGATGTAAAACACCTATATAGAGGATTATTTAAAAAGTGCTTACACATTATTAGAGACTAGTTTATGAAACAAGGATTCATTCTGTCTAATGTTTAACATCAAATTGCTTTAAAGCAATATTATTTACACATGTTACTTTTCAAGTTCTCCTGACATGTATTAATGACTTGACATGCTTTAATGACTAGTGGAAATGATGACGTCTGGTTTGTTGCAACTTTTGTAATATGCTTACAGTTCATAAGTTAAGCAGGTTAGATTAATTTTAAATGTATGTCTGTCTATATGTATGCATGTATTTTTATATATGTGCATGCTATATATTTAAATGTGGATATAGCTTTAGTTGATGGTTTGTGAAGTGCTATTTATATTTTATGTTTTAGATTATGTTTAACTAATATTCTTACTTTAGTTAGATTTTTAGCTTAGCTACATATATTATATCCACTATAATATTGCATTATTTCTCATTAATGAATGGTCTAATATAGCTTTGGGTTATAAAAAGACAACTTAAGAAACAAAAGGAAAATCTAGTTACATTTATTTATACAGTTACCTGTTTACATGCTTGTTAATAATCATGACATACTTCTCTATATGGTAAGTGAGGCACTTTTTGTAGTGAGTTGATTATAGTGACTTCTAAAGCAGTATAGACTTATTGTATTAGTAAATGTTATAACTAGAGTTTTAAAGAATATATGTTGAGTTCTCCTTTTGTATATTACTGACATTATTACTTACAAGCCATGTTTTTAATTATAAAATAGATCATACTTAGATGGAGCTTGATATAAATATGCTGCTAGTTGGTTTGTTAATTTGAGTGATTAATTAGGAGTTTTTAACTCCAGGTGGGGTTTAGAAGGTTTTAATGTTAGACGATTCTGTAATTACTTTCTGTTAATATTCTTTTTGATGTTCAGTAAAACAAGTATAGTAGAATATTATTCATATAATTTTAATTTTAATTTTTTATCTATGTTTCACACTCTATATATTGCTGTATCCCCTACATTATTCTAACGTCATCTTGCAGGTCAAAGTTCATTAAAAGTATTGATGAGTATTTGTTACATCCCAATACACATAAAACATGGTGGCTTTAAATTGTATTTCCCATTAACATAAATTGATTAAATAAACCCAATAAGAGAAGGTCTTTAAACAAGTATCTCCAGGTAAATTACTCACATTTAATCTTTTTGCAAGAAACTCATTTGATTGAGGGTGATGATTCCAAATTACAATCTAAATCTTTTTTAATGCTCATGAGTTCTGAACACACTCAAAAAAAAGAGGTGTTGCAATACTCTGGAATAACAAATTACCACTACCTAAAATAATAGACTCATACAAAGATAATAAAGGTATGGTAGCCTCTATTGTCATAGAATTCAATAACTCAATTTTTACTCTAATTAACATACTGGATTCCTGGTCTTGGACAGAGCTCAGCACAACAACATATAGATAATATTAAATTTTCTAAAGGCAATGTTATATTAGCTGGTGATTTTAACTGCATTTTTGATAGTTCAGACTCTACTTCTAATGGTAAGAGAAGAGTTTCGAGCTCAGCCAGATTACTAAAAGAATTTTCAAATTCCTTCTTATTGAAGGATATTAATAATTATGCTGACCCTAAATCTGTATTCTATACATTCTTTTCACACAGACACAATACATTCTCAAGAATAGACAGAGTATTTATCTCTAACAGTTTAACAGATTCTTTAAGTAATGTAAAAGTTATTACATGTCTCTTTTCAGACCACAATTCAATAACCTTTGATATATATGTTCACACATGTACCAATGTTCAGATAAAACAGATACCAGCATACAACACTAAGTTAAAAGATTTTAACACCTTCATACTAGAAGAAGTCCATAGCTTCTTAGAATTTAATTTCAACACTAATACACCTGCAATTTTCATCTGGGATGCAATGAAGGCATATCTATTTGGCAGAATAACAGATTGGTATAAAAAAAAACTTTTGTGGGATAAAGATTTAAAAGAGATACAAACTAAACTTGATATTTTGAACATTGAGCTATCAAAAAATCAACATGAAAAATCCAAACTGAATGAATTAAAATCTTTAAATAAGAAATATCATGAGATTTTAAACCATAAAACTATGATTAGCCTAGAAAATTTTAAGTGTATTAACTTTTCAATAAATCCCAGATATCTGAATATTTTAGCCAACAAAGTTAAAAGATTAAACACATTTAATCACATTAAAGAAATATATTCACCTCAAAAGAAAAAAAGGTATCTGATATAAGTAACATATTAACTGAATTTAGAGAATAAACTTAACCAATCTTCTGCACCAATAAATCCAAAGAAAGATGTTCAAGCATTTATTAATAAACACTCTAAAAAGAGATTAAAAGAAGAACAAACTAAGTTATTGGGTAGACAAATTGCATTAAAAGACATCCAAGAACAAATTAATACACTCAAACAAAGCAAAGCCCCTGGTAACAATGTTATTATTCCAATAATCTACAAAATTCTACCGAATTAAACTATTACATTGTAACGTTCAGTTTTTAATACCATACCAATTAATAATACTATCCCTCTTTCATGGAAATATACATTAATTTCTCCCATTTTGAAATCTGATAAAGACCCTGTAAAGTGTAGTTCATGTAGACCAATTTCATTATTAAACACGGACTATAAAATGTTTATGTCCCTATATTCAAAGAGGCTTAAAAATTGTCTTCCCAACCTAGTGGATGAAGACCAAACAGGTTTCACAATAAATAGAATAGCGTATGATAACAATAAAAGAATAATAACCTTAATTGAATCAACTAACTACCTAAAAAATAACCTAACTATAGTTAGCTTAGATATAAATTGTGCCTTTGACACAGTCAGTTGGGATTACCTTTTCATTCTTCTACAGGAACTTAGGTTTTCAAATAATTTTATAAATCTTATCACCCAGTTATATTCAGGTTCTCTTGCTTACATTAAAATTGGTTCTAGTTTATCACAGTCCATACCTATTACTAAAGGACTAAACAAGGCTGTCCTTTATCCCCTTTTATTTACTTTAGCTATGGAGCCTTGGACAAATTTGATCAGAGAAAATAGTAATATTAAAAGTTTAAATGAGTTTTAATAAATCTTCAAAGATTCAAATGTTTGCAGATGACACTCGGATTACTCTGGGGGTAAAATCCAACAATTCAATAATTATTTAATGATATAGATTATTTTCAAAAAACTCAGGTCTAGAATTTAACCACAACAAAACACAAATCTTGTTAACTGGCTCAAATAAATACAATATTCAAAATTAATTTGAAAAATATATACCACAATCCCATCAAATAAAATATTTAGGTATAATTATTGCCAAAAACATAAAAGAAATTCAAAAACTGAACTTTGATAATAGTTTAACAGAAATAGATAAACGAATACAGAAATGGTCTAAAATAAAATTCTCAATAGAGGAGAAATTATCAATTATAAAAAGGATACCTCTATCAAAAATCCTATACATAGTACAATATGTTTCTATTCCTCCACCTTATACAATAATTAAAAAGTTTAACACTTTGATTAAAAAATGTCTTTGGTTCCCAATTAAACCTAGGATCTCTTTAACATATATGTACAGCTGGAATAATGGTGGTACTGCATTACCAAATTTGGAATTATATTCAATTTCCTCAGTTATTAAAAATATTTTGTACCTTATAGATAGTAAATACTCAGCAAAACTGAAAGATTTTCTTCTTTCTTCATCACACATTTTAAATAATAATAATAAACTCTTTAAACTAAATCTAGTAAATAACATAGTCATATGGAATTTGAAGGAATATTTTTCCCTTAATTTCACACAAAATTGTATTTTAAACTATATTAACATTATTTTAAAATCTTTTAAAAACTTCATTCATAAGTTTCAATCATATGAAAGTTGGTTATTCCTTATTTTTCCCATATCATATACACAGGGGGTTATCTTCTCTAGTAATTTTCATACAATCTCAATATTTGAACAAAAACATCTGATTTATTGGCATCAAATGTTAAAATACAATTAATAGCAATCCAGCAATACTTTGTTGGAAGAAAATGACCTTGATTCATCTTTATGGCTTGAATTACAAAAAGCTAGAAATTATATCAAAAAATAAATTTGATTTAATACCTTTTTCAGCTAAAAATTTAATTCCCAAACTTATTCAGTACTTGATTGCTTTTACTCAACAAAATAACTTAATTAAAATTAGCCTGTCAAATATATATAAAACTATTAAAACAGATTTAGATATAATCCAAGACAATCATTTGAAATACTTCTCTGATATTAATAAGTGTAACTCTTCAGATAAAGACAAATTGAATTTTCTTCACTCAGCAGGTTAAACTACTTCATCACTTAAATGGAAAATACTTACCTGGAGATTTTTGAATAGATCTTTCATTACTCCACATACCATAAATTAGATATATAAAGAAAATATTCTTTGTTGGAGATGTATGAAGGTAGAGAATGCTGATTGGGCACATATCTTCTATGATTGTTTACATATGAAAAAATTCTGAGAAGATATCAATACTTTCTTTCAAACAATATTCACTGATAACTTTTTACTTACTAAATTGTTAATTTTATTTAATTATCCAGTCCCACCTTGTGGAAAACTTAGTAAATGTACACTTCTTTGGTCTGTACTGTCCATAGCCAGGAAAGAAGTTACAAGAAATTGGAAATCATCACAAAATCCCTCTTTTCAAAACTTTAAAGGTCTTCTCCTGAAAGTATCCAAAATACAATCAATGACAATCAAAGTTAGATCTTCTAGGAATACAGCAGTATATAATAAATGGATGGATACAATTGAACTATTAGAAAATCAATAATAGAAATATATTAATCAGTTTTTATTCACTTGTTTTAATTTCATTTATTTGTCTATAATGAAGTGAACATAGTTCATTGTCTTATTTTTGATCTTTTGTATTGTTTTTTGTTTTTGTTTATTCCATCATAAAATATGATTAGTTTATTGTTAATAATTGTATATTTAAGAAATGATTTAAATAAAACTCATTAAAAAAAGAATGTCACCTATATCTGGGACATTTTTCCTTTCTTTTCATGGAAGATACTTTTAATGTTATTAGCTTTTGATTGTATTTTGATTCTTGTGGATAAATTATGTAGATATTTGGGAGAAGTTGCCAGGGTATTAATTTTTAGTTTTTCTACAGCTAAACTAGTTTTATGTTTTAGAATTTCATTGTATTTATTGTTTAATACTTCTACTTTCTATTTCATCTCCAAATGATTTTGATTTTTTTTCAGCATTTACTGACAAAAGTTTGGATTGTAGATCTAATAATTCAGAATTCCATTCTCTGATTTTTTTTATACCAAGTTAGGGTTTTACCATATATGTAAGCTTTTAATGAGTCCCATATCATTATTTTATTTATCTCTGTTGTGTAATTAATATCTAAGAAGAACTGTAATTCAGATAATAACCAGGGTTTGAACTCTTCAATTTTAGTTATATATGCTGGAAATCTAGAGTTAAAGATTAATGGTTTGTTCCCATTTTGAAGTTTTAGTATCAATGAATTGTGGTCTGAAAAAGGGCAGGGAGTGATTGAGAAATTAATGATTTTAGAGTGTAAGTCATGGGCAGCAAATATTTTATCTATTTTAGTTTGGGTACCAAATCTGTGATCTTGATGGGAAAACAACAAAGTTTACCTTCTTAAAATTTGAAAGTATTTACAAGATGAAATGATTCAACCCACTTGTTTAAAGCTTTTGATACAGCAAATATACACAGCAGTCTTTTATTTGTAGTTTCAGACATATCAAGTATACAGTTAAAATGTTCTCCTAATATATAGTTGCCTTTATAATTACTGGAAATGAAATCCAAGTGTTTTTTATGGTGCCTAATCCAATTCCTGGGAAACAGAATAGATTGGCTAGGGTCCACACTCTGTTATAATATTTAACTATTACTAATGCTATAGGGCCTTCTTTATCTTCAGTCTTATAAATGATTTCTCCGTTAATCACATTTGTTTTCCATAAAATTGTTACCCCTTTTGTCTTTCTCTTATAAGTGGATTGCACCAATTTCATATATTCCTTAGATCCAATTTGTAATTGTCATTTGTTTTGAAATGAGTTTCTTGAAGGAAGACAATTTGTGCTTTGTTCAGTTTTAAATATTTCAGTAGATTTGATCTCTTGCTAGGCTTGTTTCAGCGATTGGTATTTAAATATAATAAAATTAAATCCATCTTGGGTTATTTAGACAATGTATTTTTTGTTTTATTGTGACCATTAAACATTTTCCTCTGATAAGTATAAAGTATATGATTGAGCTTGTAAAGGGAATTATCAGTTTTATACTTTGAGTGTTTACAAATAAAGTAATGTTTTTGTCTGGCATACTAAAAATGTTTTTTGAGAAATAAATTTAAATTAATAAATGTTAACATACCTAAGATCTGCACTAGCCATGGAATGAAAATCATTCCTAATCTGTTAGATAAACCTAAGTCCATCAGATTATCACTCCTACCTTGACAATCCAGAACATCTGATCTCCATAAATTTAATTATCATATGGGGAATACTTTCTAAAAGGAATAAGCAATGTTTATAATATTTCGAACAGATATTGTGCTATTGTAGATTAGACAGAATTCTAATACAGTATAAATGTCTACTTATTGTATAAGCAATTAATATTTACATGAAAGATAGATGACAAGCAATTCAGTCATAGTAAAGTAGGATGTATCATATATAAAACCTCAGTAAAAGATTATAGCACACAGTTATTTAACATATTCACCCTTATTGATGAAGTCTTTCAAAACGTATTAATTAATATAAATAGATGGTAATATTTATACCTAATGTTTATAATACAATGTATTTTACTGGATATATCAGAAGTTATATTTCATTGTTTACCAGCATTTAAGTGATCACTTTGTTGCTAACTTACTTAAAGCATCAAGTTTGATTAATGTATACACTGATGAAAGTTACTGCATTTCAATTATCAGTGCATCCCTCTTCCCCCATTTTCTACACATAAGGATTTTCATATCTGTCATTTTATATTATAAAATGAGTGAAATTATAGGTTAAAAACAACAAATTCACTTATTGTGATTAATGATTACAAGTTCCCTTTCCATATTCATAAATTGCCATTTTATGACATTTTTAGATTTAAATGGCATCATTCTATTTTGTATAATCAGCAAAGGTTAAACTGAGTGATTATTGTCAATTTAATACTATTTGTTCAGAATGTGATTGCTACTTTCTGTGACATTCCTAGTTCAGGCTTCTATTGTTTCCATTGAACAACTTTGTCAGTTTGATGTCATGTATAAAACATTAGTTACCTTGGTAAAAGCATAAGTATTATGTATGGTCAAGATGTGTTACAAACCACAATTTAAGTTAAAGCAATTACATGACTTGTTATGCACATTTACTTATATGAGAAAATCATCATGCTTTCCATTGCTGTTCAATACAGTGTATGTCATTTATGACAAGTTAAAACAGTAGTGTTATTATACTCAAGCCCATGTTATTAAATTGTCTGTTGTCAATTTAATACTATTTGTTCAGAATATGATTGTTACATTCTGTGACATTCCTAGTTCAGACTTCTATTGTTTCCCTTGAACAACTTTGTTAGTTTGATGCCATGTATAAAACATTAGTTACCTTTGTAACAGCTTAAATATTATGTAGGTCAAGAAGGGTTATAAAACCACAATTCAAGTTAAAGCAATTATATGACTTGTTATGTGCATTTACTTATATGAGAAAATCATCATCCTCCCCCCTGATGTTTAATGTAGTGTATGTCATTTATGACAAGTTAAGACCGTAGTGTTATTATACACAAGCCCATGTTATTAAATCCTGTCTTTAATATCTAAATTCAGCAGACTGCTTCATCTTATATGATGATTATATATTTTATGTCTAGATTTACTAAAATCATACATTACATAACTATTATGTTTTTTTATCAATATTTTTTTTTACCAAGAATCTACTTAATTAGCTAAATGAAGTGTTAGGAGACCATCGATATGTGTACATGTGATTTAAAAGAGCCCTTTTATTATACATTTAAAAAAAAAAAAAAAAACGTCATTGCTGAGAATCCTCTCAGAGGCTCCTCAGAGCCATTACGCATTATCATCATCACTCTGTCTCTGTTACCATAGAAATCTTGGAGCATCTGTTTCTGTTATTGTGTCTGTGTACTGCATACCAGAACCTCACAATGCACCTGAAGCAAAGCTTCACTTCACTGTAACTTCAAGCCTAAATTCCCTCCCTTTCAGTGAGACAGCATCCAGGAAAAGAACAGAGAACAAACAGATAAAAAAGGGGGTGGAGCCTAGATGGCTAATTGAGAGCAGTAAATTTTGAGAGCGCCATAAACTAGTATAATAATATAGGAAAATGGTATTATTTTCCAGGTTACAATGTCAGAAATCAATAGATAAACTTATAAACTACATAAATATAAATGTTGGTGGAGATATACAAACATTTTCCTGTCAAGTAACTTGGAGATATATTGAGTCACTGAATATGAACAACTCAAGGAATTCTCATCCAGATGCTGCTTTGAAAAAAGAACTACAATTGATGACATCTACCTTACAGGAACTATCTTTGAAGATGGATGGCTTTAAAATGACATAGAAAACCTCAAATTAAATTCTCAAAAAGAGACTGATACTCTTAAAGACCTATTACAGCAACACCATACAAAAATAACAAATACAGAGACTTCTCTAAATGACATTGAGGGGAGACTCAAAGAGGAAGTATTCCAAAATGAATTTCTGCTTAAACAGAATACATGGCTGTTTAACAAAATAGATGACTTAGAAAACAGGGAAAGGAGAAACAACATAAGGATTTTTGGTCTGCCTGAAAACACTGAAGGAGAAGACATTATTTCATTCATAGCAACCTGGATTCCTGAATTTTTAGACTTGAAAGAGGGACTTTCATTTGGATTGAAAGGGCACATAGAGCACTGCAGAAACCTGCTTCTAACTCAACAAATACTCTACCTAGATTCATAGTTATAAAATTTCTTTCATTTCTGGACAAGGAACTAATATTAAAAGCTGCTTGGAGAAAATCACCCTTAAAATACAATCAAATTCTGATAAAGTTTGACAATGATTATTCTTCCAGAATACTAGAACAAAGGAAAAAAGTCTAGCCAATTATAAAACTTTTGAAACAAAAGAACATTAAACCACAGCTGGCCTTTCCAGCCAAGATAAAAATACTTTTTGCCAATGAGATGAGAACCTTTAATGACTTAAAAGAAGCTACTATATTTATCAAAAACAACAACATAGTGTCTATCCCAGAAGAAATGGAATTGATGGCTCCTACTCTTAAAATAATAAAAGAAACAAATCCTTGGACTGATGCTAGAAAGAAGAAACAAAAAACTGATTCCAAGATAGCTGTCCCAAAAAATAACTCTTACAACTACATCTCTCAAAGTATCAACTGATATGATAAATCACTTGTCATCTGTTTTTATTTTTTAAAAAAGGAGGAAATCTTAAGCCACTGAGAAACAGTAATGATTTATTCAGAATGTTCAAAGAGTCCAATAATTCTTCACAAACAAAGGTAGGTCAAGATGGGTTACTATTTACATTATATATAAGCCAAAAGAAGCAACATATAATACAAACATAGACATTTCTATTCCCCTACTTGAACTCAATGAATACTTATCTTGTTCATTTTTAATTGATTTTACTTATAATAATTTAAGTAATTAATTAATTCAACAAGGTGCCATTTATTAGAGTTCAGACTCAAATGTAACAAATCAACATATATAATAGCAGTAACAGTAGAGTGTTTTGAAAAAAAATGCTGTTCTGGAGACTAATGCCTTCTTCAGTTAAAGTATGATTTAGAAATGTCATGTATATCCTAGTTAAATAATAGTAGCAAGCTCTTAGTGCAAATGTCATCACTGTACTGTCTAAATATGGTTGATGTCAATTATGGTGGGTGTCACAGCTATGAGTGCTGTTTGATCAATCCTGATATGGTGTGCGTGGATGCAGCTATATCTGGCAGCTAGTACAGATGATATTGTTATTCTGTCTAAACATAGTTAGTATCGATTATGGCAGGCATCACAGCTTGGAGTGCTGTTTGACCATTCCTGATACGGTATGCATGGATACAGCCATGTCTGGCAGCTATTGCAAATGTCATTGCCGTTCTGTCTAAACATGATTGATGTCAGTTGTGGTGGGTATTGTGGCTTTGAGTGCTGTTTGTTTGGGCCTGGCATGGTGTGTGTGGATGTGACTGTGTCTGGCGGCTGTTGTCTGTTGCCGTTTTTGTCTCTGGGAGGCTGTGGGTTGTGGCTTGTGGTCGAGGTTTGCTGGTGCTTGTGTGTTGGGAGGAGACATTTGGTGGAGAGGGGTGGTGGATTGAGCTGTGGTTTGGGATGTTTTGGTGGGGAGTGGTTTGCTTGTACATCTGGTGGGTGTGGGGTGGTGGGGTTGGAGGAGTGTGTTGTTTCTTGTTGTGGCGGCTTGTTGAGAGGTTTTTTTTTTTTTTGTCTATTTGCTCTCTGTTGTTTTCCTGGCTGCTGCCTCACTGAAAGGGAGGGAGTTTAGGCTTGAAGTTGCAGTGAAGTGAAGCTTTGCTTCAGGTGCATTGTGAGCATCTGGTATGCAGTACACAGACACATTAACAGAAACAGGCTCTGCCAGGTTGCTATGGTAATGGAGACAGAGTGACAATAATGGTTATGGCTCTGAGGAGCCCTCAAGTTGATTCTCAGTAATGACGTTTTTGGTTTAAAAAAAAAAAATATATATATATATATATATATATATATATATATATATATATATATAATAAAAGGGCTATTTTAAACCACATATACACATATTGATGGTCTCCTAACACTTCATTTAGCTCATTAAGTTGATTATTGATACAAAAAACATAATAGTTATGCAATATATGATTTTAGTAAATCTAGACATAAAATATATAATCGTAATATAAGATGAAGCAGTCTGCGGAATTTAGATATTAAAGACAGGATAAGTAAATATGCATAACAGGTCATGTAATTGCTTTAATTTGAATTGTAGTTTTTGTAACCAATCTTGACTATATATAATAATTAAGTGGTAACCAAGGTAACTAATGTTTTATACATGACATCAAGCAGACAAAGTTGTTCAAGAGAAACAATAGAAGCCTGAACTTGAAATGTCACAGAATGCAACATTCATATTCTGAACAAATAGTATTAGATTGACAATATACAGTTTAATAACATGGGCTTGAGTATAATAACACTACTGTTTTAACTTGTCATAAATGACATACACTATATTGAACATCAAGGGAAAGCATGGTGATTTTTCCATATAAATAAAGGTGCATACCAAGTCATGTAATTGCTTTAACATGAATTGTGGTTTTGCAACAAATCTTGACCATACATAATACTTAAGCTGTTACCAAGGTACCTAATGTTTTATACATTACATTAAACTGACAAAGTTGTTCAACAGAAACAATAGGAGCCTGAACTAGGAATGACACAGAATGTAACAATCACATTCTGGACAAATAGTATTAAATTGACAATAATCACTCAGTTTAACATTTCCTGATTATACAAAATAGAATGCTGCCATTTAAATCTAAAAACTTTCAGTATATGCAATAAAATGTCAGTTTATGAATATGGAAAGGGAACTTGTAATCATTAATCAGAATAAGTGAATTTATAATGTTTAACCTATAATTTCATTAATTTTATAATACAAAATGCCAGCTATGAAAATCCTTATGTGCAGGAAAAGGGGATAATAGGGATGCACTGATAATTAAAATGCACAGACTTTCATCAATGTTTACATAAAACAAACGTGATGCTTTAAGTAAGTTAGCAACAAACAAAGTGATTACTTAAATGCTGGTAAACAATAAAATATAACTTCTGATATATCCAGTAAATACACTGTATTATAAACATTAGGTATCAATATTATTACCATCTATTTATATTAAGTAATATGTTTTGAAAGACTTCATCAGTAAGGGTGAATATGTTAAATAACTATGTGCTATAATCTTTTACTGAAGTTTTATATGTGATACATCCTACTTTACTATGATTGAATTGCTTGTCATCTATCTTTCAAGTAAATATTAATTGCTTAGACAATAAGTAGACATTTATATTGTATTAGAATTCTGTCTAATCAATAGTACTATACCTGTTTAAAATAATAGAAGTATTGCTTATTCCTATTACAAATATTCCCCATATGATAATTCAATTTATGGAGCTCAGATGTTCTGGATTGTTAAGGTATGAGTGATAATCTGATGGACTTAGGTTTATCCATCAGATTAGGAATGATTTTCATTCCATGGCTAGTACAGATCTTAGTTTTGTTAACATTTATTAATCTAAATTTATTTCACAAAAACATTTTTAGTATGTCTGACCAAAACATTACCTTATTGGTAAACGCCCATAGTACAAAACTGTTAATTTCCTTAAAAAGCTCAAACATATACTTTATAGTTAAAAGAGGAACATGTTTAATAGTCACAATAAAATAAAAAATACATAGTCTAAATAACCTAAGATGGATTTAACTTTATTAGCTTTAAATACCAATGGCTTAAACAATCCTAGTAAGAGGTCAAATCTACTGAAATGTTTAAAACTGAACAAAGCATAAATTGTCTTCCTTCATGAAACTCATTTCAAAACAAATGGCAATTACAAATGGAATCCTAAGGAATAAATGATATTGGTGCAATACACTTATAAGACAAAGACAAAAGGGGTAACAATTTTATGGAAAACAAATTCTATTAACCTAGAAATCATTTATAAGTATGAAGATAAAGAAGGCCTTATGGCATTAGTAATAGTTAAATATAATAACAGAATATGGACCCTATCCAACCTGTACTGGTTCTCAGGCATTGGATCAGGAGCTGTTAATAACACTTGGATTTCTTTTGAAATAATTATAAAGGAAACTTGATATTAGGAGATTTTAACTGTATATTTGATATTTTTGAAACTACAAATAAAAGACTGCTGCATACGTGTGCTGTATCAAAAGCTTTAAACAAGTAGGTAGAATCATTTCATTTTGTAGATAAGATACCTTCAAATTTAAAGAAGATAACTCTTTGTTGTTTTCCTATAAAGATCACAGATTTGGTACCCAAACTAGAATAGATAACATATTTGCTGCCCATGACTTTCACTCTAAAATCATTAATTTCTCAATTGCTCACTGCCCATTTTCAGATGACAATTCATTGATACTAAAATTTCAAAATGGTAAAAACCATTAATCTTTATCTCCAGAATTCCAGCATATATAACTAAAATTAAAAAGTTCAAACCATGGTTATTATCTGAATTATAGTTTTTCTTAGATATTAATTACACCACAGAGATAAATAAAATTCTGATATGGGACTCATTAAACTTATATATATGGTAAAACCCCAACTTGGTATAAAAAAAATCAGAGAATGGGATTCTGAATTATTGGATCTACAATCCAAACCTTTATCAGCAAAAGCTGAAAAAAAATCAAAATCATTTGGAGATGAAAAAGAAAGTAAAAGTATTAAACAATAAATTCAACAAAATTATAACACATAAAACTAGTTTAGCTTTAGAAAAACTAAAAAGTAATACCTTGGCCACTTCTACCAAATATCTACATAACTTATCCACAAGAATCAAAATACAATCAAAACCTAATAACATTAAAAGTATCTTCCATGAAAAGAAAGGGGAAAATGTCTCGATTATAGGTGACATTCTTGATGCCTATAGAAATCACTATATGGAACATTTCCAAAAAGAAAGTAAACATATTGATCAATTAAATCTAGATGAAAAATGTTCTAATATTAAAAAAATACCAGAAAAATTAAAACTAGATCTGCAACCACCCATATCCTACAAAGAAATTACAGATACAATAAAAGAGAGTAAAAATAATAAAGCTCCAGGTATCAATGGCATAATAATGGAAATATATAAACTTTTTCCTTCAAAGATGCAATTCTTCTTCCATAAAACTCTATTATAAATTCAGTCACAAGTTTTAATGCCACCCTCTTGGAGATATTCCTTAATCACACCAGTCCTAAAGGAAAACAATTCTCCAAACCTCTGTTCCTCATATAGACCTATATCCTTATTAAATAATGACTATAAAATATTTATGACAATATTAACTAAAGGAATGAAAATACCACTATCCAAAACAATAAATAATGATCAAACTGGATTTATATATCATAGACACATACATGACAATATTAAAAGGCTAATTTCTCTTATAGATTATATTAGTAAAGAAAATAAAAAAAACACTCATAATTGGCTTGGATACAGAGAAAGCCATTGATTCCCTAAATTGGGACTATTTATTCAAAATTCTGGTGTTATTTGAATTTTCTCCTTCCTTTGTTCATCTACTAAAGATATATATATATATATATATATATATATATATATATATATATATATATATATATATACACACACACACACATATATATATATATATATATATATATATATATATATATATATATATATATACAAATAATTTAGCATATGGTAAGCTAGGTCCTTTCACCTCTGAATCTATACATAAAACAAAGGGGGCTAATCAAAGCTGCCCCATGTCTCCAATTCTATTTGCTTTGGCTATTGAAATATTAGTAGATTCAATACGTAACAATACAAAAAACAAAGGCATAAATGTTTATGAACAATAAAATTCTAAAGTAATGCTTTTTGCTGATGACATATCATTAACATTATCTATTACAAAAGAGACATTAAAAGAATTAGATATTTTAATTGACACATTTTACAGAACTTCAGGACTCAATTTCAATAAATCAAAATAAAAAATTGTATTTTTAAATAAAAAAAGAAACGCAGACGAAGGAGAATCACATTATAGGGAAACAGGAATCTACCTTAAAATATCTAGGAATTGCGTTATACAAGGATAATAATGAATTAGTCTAAACAAACTACAATAATGTCATTAATACAATTAAAATCTCTGTGAAAAAGTGGAGAAAAATAATATTAACATTTGAAGATACACTACAGTTAATAAAAATGTTTTTACTACCCAAGATTCTGTATATAGCTTTGGCAATACAACTGCTACCAGAAAGGAATATAATCAAAGAAATAAACTCATGCCTAATAAAGTTTTATGGTTTCCCAAAAGAAACAGAATAGCTTTAATACATCATATCAGACCATAAAACAGGGAGATTTAAACTTTCCTGATATAAAAACATATATAAAAGCATCAATATCTAAAACAATCTCAGATTGTATCAGTCCAAATTATTCTGCAACTTAGAAAGAATTACTAACTATAATAAATTTATTTGATTTACAAAAAAAATTTCAAATAACAGATAAAAACAATTTGACATGGTACATATTATGTATTAGTATGCAATATAACATAACTAAGCCCACTAAAACTCGTATGATTAATTATTACATTGACTCATTTAGGAAAATGATTAATGCAAATATAGATTTAAAAATCTGGTTTGATTTTTTAACACCTTTCATAGTTACAAAGAGCTATCCACATGAAATATACAGAGAAATAATTAATTCCTGGGGACAGAAAGGATTTGTTTGTTGGTTTCAATGCATCAAAGAACTAAAAGTTCTGGATATGCAAACAACAGAAACAACATACAAAAGTCCACAACAAAAGCATTCTGATGTATTCGCAAGATTTATGTAGAATAATTAATAATTCTTCATTTAAAGAAATACCTAAACTTACAAAATACCTATATGAAATCATATATAATGATTATGACATGGGAAACAGTATTTCAAAATTTTACAAGATATTGATAAATTATAAAGCAACACCCAAATCCTCATATTAGAATTATATAACAAAAGGACACTCATTACAGCTAACTGAAGAAATCAAATCAAATATTTTACTATCAATAAAATATACATCCTTTACACAATACTGGAAAGTTTTTAATTGGAAATGCTTGCACAGAGCATTCTTAACTCCAGATAGAATTACTAAAATTAATTCTTCCACAAAGGGAATATGTTGGAGGTGTGAGCAAATACACAATGCAGATTGGAATCACATTTTGTTTCGACTGTGTTAAAATAAAGCCATTTTGGAATGGTATTAAAAACTTTTTACAAGCTTTATTTAATGAATCATTTATCTTATTTAAAGCTCTAGTATTATTAAATGTGTATGGAGGTCCTCATTTGAATGACTCAAATATGTATCTAGTTTGGATAATACTTGCAATCTCAAGGAAGTGCATAACAAGAAGATGAAATACAAACATAATTCTGACTTTGGAAGACTTCTTAAGCCTACTGAAGACCACAGCATTGCTGGAAATTAAAATTAAAGAATTAAGAATTCATCCTAAGCCATTTATTAACAATCCATGGAAAAAAATCTTATCATCAATTGGCACTTTACAATAACTGAACAGATACACTCTGATAACTGGATTGTTATACCAATAAAGTAATTGTATATTCTGAGCTCTGTTATAGTGTCAGGCTGATGTAAATAGTGTACATAGCTATTTAAGATGTCATATACAAATACTATTGAATTTATTCAACTGTATTTGAAAAATAAAACATTTCTGAGAAAAAAAAACTCCCAACAAACCACCACAACAAGAGACAACACACTTTTCCAGCTCTCCCACCTGTCACTCAGCAGATGTATAAACAAACCATTCTCTGCCAAAATATCTCAAATCACAGCTCCATCCACCCCCTTCCCCTGGATCTACGTCAAAACACCAAACATCTCTTCCCAATACACAAGCATCAGCAAACCTCGATCACAAGCACAACCCACATCTTACTGGAGACAAAAACAGCAACACCAGACACAGCTGCATCCACACACACCACATCAGGCTCAATCAAACAGCACTCAATGCCATGATACTTGCCACAATCGACATCAATCAAGTTTAGAGAGAGCAATAATGACATTCCTATTAGTTGCCAGACACGGCTGTATCCATGCACACAATATCAGGATTGATCAAACAACACTTGAAGCTATGATGCCTGTCATAATTAATATCAACTATATTTAGACAGAAGAATGATGGCATTTGTACTAAGAGCTTGCTACTATTATTTAATTAGAATATACATGACATTTCTAAACCATACTTTAACTGAAGAATGCATTAGTCTCCATTATCGCATTTTTTTTTCAAAACACTCTACTGTTACTGCTATTATATATGATATTGATTTGTTACATTTGAGTCTGAACTCTGATGAATGGTACCTTGTTGAATTAGTTCATTAATTAATTAAATTATTATAAGTAAAATGAATGAAAAATGAACAAGATAAGTATTCATTGAGTTCAAGTAGGGGAATAGAAACGTCAATGTTTTTATTATATGTTGCTTTGTTTGGCTTATATATAATGTAAAAAGTAATCCATGTTGACCTACCTTTGTTAGTGAAGAATTATTGGACTCTTTGGACATCCTGAATAAACCATTACTGTTTCTCAATTCTTTAATATGCCCTCCTTATTTTAAAATAAAAACAGATAACAAGTGATGCGCCATATCAGTTGATACTTTGAGAGATGTAGTTGTAAGAGTTATTTATTTTGGGACTGCTATCTTGGAATCAGTTTTTTGTTCCTTCTTTCTAGCACCAGTCCAAGGATTTGTTTCTTTTATTCTTTTAAGAATAGGAGCCATATATTCCATTTCTTCTGGGATATACACTACATTGTTGTTTTTGATGAATATAGTAGCTTCGTTTAAGTCATTAAAGGTTCTCATCTCATTGGCAAAAAGTATTTTTTATCTTGGCTGGAAAGGCCAGCTGTGCTTTAATGTTGGTTTGTTTCAATTGTTTTATTACTGGCCAGACTTATTTCCTTTGTTCTAGTATTCTGAAAGAATAATCATTGTCAAACCTTATCAGGCGTTGATTGTATTTTAAGGGTGATTTTCTCCAAGCAGATGTTAATATTAGTTCCTTGTCAAGAAATGAAAGAAATTTTATAACTATGGATCTAGGTGGAGTACTTGTTGAGTTAGATGCAGGTTTCCTCAGTGCTCTATGCACCCTTTCAGTACCAAATGAAAGTCCCTCTTTCAAGTCTAAAAATTCAGGAATCCAGGTTGTTAAGAATGAAATAATGTCTTCTCCTTCAGTGTTTTCAGGCAGACCAAAGATCCTTTTGTTGTTTTTCTTTCCCTGTTTTCTAAGTCATCTATTTGTTAAGCATCCATGTATTCTGTTAAGCGGAAATTCTTTTTGGAATTATTCTTCTTTGAGTCTCCCTTCAATGTCATTTAGAGAAGTCTCTATATTTATTATTTTTGTATGGTGTTGCTGTAATAGTTCCTTAAGAGTATCAGTCTGTTTCTGAGAATTTAATTTGAGGTTTTCTAAGTCATTTTTAAAGCCATCCATCTTCAAAGATAGTTCCTGTAAGGTAGATGTCATCAATTGCAGTTCGTTTTTCAAAGCAGTAGCTGGATGAGAATTTCTTGAGTTGTTCATATTAAGTGACAATATATCTCCAAGTTACTTGACAGGAAAATGTTTGCAGATCTCTACCAAAATTGATATTTATGTAGTTTATTAGTTCATCTATATATTTCTGATGTTTTAAACTTGAAAATAATCATTTTTTTCAATAGTATTATACTAGTTTATGGAGCTCTCAAAATTCGCTGCTCTCAGTTAGCCAACTAGGCCCTGCCCCTAGGAACACACATCTTCATCCAGTGCACTACCCAATAAACATAGGAATGGGAGCAATGATAATCTTGTTGTGTCCTGCAAAATAATCAAACAAAAACTAACCAATACATACCTAATATCAAATTCAACAATATTATTCTGACATACACTAAAGAGGCATCAGCAACCAATCTATCCACCTGCTTAATAACTTCAAGTGATGAACCCGCTAACACCAATCTGAATCTCTTCCTATCTGAAAAAAATGGCTAGAAGATCAATCAGGTGTCAACCTCTCATATTCCAAAGACTTCCAAACCACCCTAATAAATCATCCTGTAGTAGCCACCTTCCCACAACTGTCCTGAAAAAAATTCCCTTTACTACCAAACATACTGGTCCCAAATGGGCACAAATCCACTCTACTGCCCTGCTACACCACCAGTTGCCCCTGCTCTATCTGGCCCACATTAGATTTCAGCAACCAAAAAACCACCATTGTATTAGTAATGTAAACATCACACCAATACAATGCACCCACCAGCTTGCTAATTCTGAAAGCCCCAATATACACAAAAATAGCTGATGAAGTCCACAAAACACAATCACTTTGAGAAGAAACATCCAAATGCAAATCAAGTAAAGCAGTCCTAAATATAGCAGTAATCTCTTATCATTTCCCACAAATTTATCTCTTTACCACCCCTTCAATATCTTGATAACTCTCCAGTGCTTCATCATATCTTCCAAACTCAACAACTTAGATATCACACTGAAAGCTGCCATATGTACTATAATCATGCAAAATGCCTCCCTCGACTTCCACCTATATTCCAAACAGTGGCAAAATGCTTTCAATGACTAAAACCTTTGATGCACTGTATTATTTTGCCTAAAAACTATAAAAGCTGAGATAGCTGAACTGTACGCTCTTCTCAAGAGATCTATACCAAGATTGTGATAGCAAACAGCCCTCTACAAACTCCAGTCTTCCAAACTTCTCTTTGCATAACTGCTAACTGAAAAACTGCATAGGAGCTGTACAATGCAACTGAATTGTAAATGAGACAAGCTATCAGCTAAAATGTTCAATTTTCCTGCCATGTACTGTGCTGAAAAAGACATGTTTATTCTTAAAGAAAGCAACGCTCTTTTCTTCAGCAACAGTTGAACTAATGTGGATCTAGCTGACTTTCTAGTTAGAATGTGAACTCATGTGCTTCATTTTCAGAATGCAACATAACTCTCATTTACAAATCAGTGTTGATGCACAAGCCAAAGCAAGCCAAATGGACATCAGTTCCAGAAATGCCAAATCTTTCTTTTATTCTATTGGCCAACTTGTCAGTCATTCTGCAGTAAAATACTGATCTTTAAAAAATTGCTGTCATCCCAACACTCTCTAATGTATCAGTACAAATACATACACACTCACCTTTACTTTTGATATTGAGCTGATACAAAAAGTCATACTGCTGTAATAGTCTGGCAAAAAGAAAATAGTCCATATTAGCAGTAGGAAGAATGTCATACTAAACTTCAATGGCACAGAGAGAGAGAGAGAGAGAGAGAGAGAGAGAGGTAACTGACAGAGACAACAGCAAAGATATTTAGGGCCTGAATGCTATAAAAAGCAATTGGATAGAACAATGTTAATAACAAGACTATTAAGCCTGGCATCACTGTAGAACAGATCTACATAGAACATTAATTCCTAAAAATAGACTGCAGTGTTCTGAGTACCGCAGGTCATACAGCTCAACTGCCCAGACTTTTGTAGAATGTCCAGATTTTTGCCTCTAATTTTTGGTCTGTTTGTCATAAAATGTTTGCTTTTCTGGCAAATCATTGAAGACTGAAGTTACTAAATAATGAGAGACATTTGAGTTTCAGACTTCATACCTTCGGAAAATGTATGATAATGCAAAACCTGTTATTTTATCTACTTTCTAAGTTAATAAGGTAATATTTAAAATTGTACCTATTGTGGGCCTTTGTCCCCCCATTATTTTTGATTTTGTCCAGATTTCTTACACTAAGGAGTTGGGAGGTATGCCTCAGGTATACATTGCATGAAATATATCCTTAAAAGGCTGTCAATGTGTGTCTGATATAATGCCTTCTGAAAAGAATCTATGGGTGGGCGGCCACGGTGGTGCAGCAGTTAGCGTTGTCACCTCATAGCAAGAGGTTCTCTGGTTCAATCCTCGGCTGGGCGCCTTCTGTGCGGAGTCTGCATGTCCTCCCTGTGGTCATGTGGGTTTCCTCCAGGTGCTCCGGTTTCCTCCCAAAGACATGCTGTAGATGGATTGGAGACTCTAAATTGGCCCTAGGCGTGAATGCGTGCATGTGTGTGCCTTCTGTGGAAGGCTGGCAACTCGACACCGTAAAACTCCACTGCCAATTATGAGCGAACAGGTGATCTGCTGTGGCAACCCCTAACTGGGAAAAGCCAAAAGAAGAAAAGAATCTACAAGTATCAAGATGTAAGCCTAAAATGGATAAAAAGAATAAGAAATCCAAGAACTACAGTTATTCTGATCATTTTCAACAAAAGGAGGAAACACTACCCATGAAAGAAACTTCACTGAAAGAGTGATAAACAGTTATAGTATTAAATAAATTACTTCACAAGAAACTGTGCAACCAATGAAATGGAAAGTATGGTTAACCATAACACAGTAACAGTAGCACAGAGAGTGATGAATCAAACTTTAATTAGGAAAATAAATATATCAATCTCAGTGCTAAATTTGGTATAGTGAAGAGAGTGAAGAACCAATCTTTCAACATGAAGAATAAAGCTATAAAGCTGAATGCTAGACTTGGCAATGGAAAACCAATAAGCAAACTGAGTCAGAACATGATGCAGCACATTCCCAAGAAATGTCTGCTAAACAAGATACAGAGAAAGGCCTGCTAAAGTTATAAATAAATAAGATTAAGAATTTACCTTATATGCTTTTAGTCAGGAACAACACTTCAGGATGTGCAAACAGAAATTTTATTTTTACAGTGCTGGGAGACAATTTTTATAGCAGTTGGTAATTCAGTCTCACTTTACATAGAAAAACTGTATTTTTATTATTTTTTCTTAGTAAACTTTCCATGCAGCTTTCTTACATTACAGTGACTCTTGACTAATAGAAAACTTTGCAAATGTCCTCAGCCCTCATGTTTTTCACCTCAGACTTCAAGTGAACACCTTCCAATACGTTACCCACCTGCTTTCAAGGGGGCTCGTCTCTGACCTTGGATGTTTCAAACCTTCCCTAGCAACAATGCACTCCTAGCCTGGAGGAGTCAGGCTAACAAATTCCTTTTGCAATAGCTAATATGCCTCAACTTTATACATTTACTTTCTTCTTGTTACATGTTAATAAATGCAGTTGAGACACAGCAATAACTCTAGCTTATGAAGCTGTATTTTCCCAGCCCTGCATACAAGTTATATTTGTTTTTTAACAATCATTTTATAGCATTATTAATGAAACTGAAATTAATATATATTTTAATAAGCTGATCATGTCCCATAACAGGTCAGACAGTGAAAAGTGACAGTGAAGGTGTGATGGTGACTTCTGCCTCCAAGATGAGTCTAGAAAAAAGTAAAGCTAATAGCCTGATAAACCACCAAGACACCGAGTTACAACAGACTATCCCCCAGATTTATTAATCTTCCATGTAGGACTAGTCTAGTCCTGCGCAGAAGTGGCCATTTAGGAGGAGGATGGAAGTGCGCCATGCATATTAACGAAGGTGCGCTGCCTGAACTCCTAATCCTACACAGAGTGTGGACGAGTGCAGGGGGCATGTCTGATAGCAGAGCTCTCAGAATAAACATGCCCCTGCAAAGTAGAACAGCAGAAAGTGTAAATAAATGAGCAAGACCGCTCATAGGTGTCCGCATATCCCCACCAACAGCCCCCCATGTGCACAACAGCAACAGGACATAAAAATAAAAAGAAGAAACCCCTTTATTTTTTTTACTCCGAGTACAGCTAACTGTAGGTGCATGGGTGTGCCCATCACTTAGCTACGGTTGTGAAGCAGCACAGCAATAATGTAGTGATCAAAGCATCTGCCTAAAGAACAGGCATTCCTGTTCGAGTCCCACTGCAGCACATACCATTTTCCATGTGAAATCTGTACATAAACATGTTTTTTACATTTCTTTGCTGTATAACCTACTAAATAACATTTAAATGTGAACTGGAGTACTGCATTAAATGCACATGTGAAGTGTCAGTGTCATAATGAATAAGGCACTAGTAAGGAGGTTTAAGCACAAATAAGCAGTAGTAAGCATATATAAGCACTAGTAAGCATGATTACATGTGTTTGTATGGGGTAAACAGTGCCTACACAGATTAAGCAAAGTAGAAGCTGAGTGTAAGAAACTGTAACCGGAGGTTTGCATTGCTTAGCTCTGCGCAAACCCGCGCACACCCGCTTACAACTGCTTTAAAGTGCCTTAATCATTCTGTACCCAATGGCCCATGTTCTGCCCAGCAACAACATAAACAACTCCTGGAAGGCTCAAACTCAGGACCCTGTACACCACAGTCACAGTAGTTAACCACTAAGACATCATAGCAATACATATAAATGAGGTATCAGCAAACTAATCCTCACCACAGGAAAATCAAACCAAACATATGAACTGAATCTATGTACAGTGTGATGTTGTATAATCTGCCACAGAACATAAATATCTGAACTGGAGTACTGCAGTAAGCATAGATTTGAGGTGTTATTTTAATAAAGTGAAGAAGTCCCCAGGACCCCATACAGTGTATGTACGCATGACTCACAGATACCAGACACATATATAACTTGTAATAAATAATAAATCACTGCCAAAAGGCAAATATAGTGCTAATTAACTATTAAGCAATGTTAACCGCAGCACAGCTTAACTTAATAAGTGTAAGCAATGTGTAGGGGAGCCAATTCAATCTGCCTAGTGGTATACCACTTTAAGCACTGCCAACCTTAGGTAAGCAGGTGTACCCTTAGCTTAGCCTTTTCAAAACTGGCCAATCATGGAAAAGTGTGGGAAACTGGCCGTATTTAAACCCCACAGGCGGGAATACTTCTCATAACTGGTTGTAGCTTCCTACTGCAGGCGGAATGGCTGATATGGTTGAAGGCACTCGATTAAGATTGCAGCGCTGGGGCATCCAGAAGTCAAAATTCATGGTATGGCTCCTGGCAAAACACCATGAGCCAAGACTACTGCAGGGCCAGTACCAGGGCCTGCAGTATAAAATGGAGGCCTGGGACAGTCTCTCCCATGACCTCACCAGTGCCACAGGTATTCCCCAGACTTTTGAGCAGGTCAGGCACCACCATGCTGACCTGAAGCGGTGGAGGGAGTATGTACTAGAACAGTGGATGCAGGAGTCTCGGCAGATGCCTAATACCCCAGTACTGAGTAAGTACTCATTCTACTAAGTAGTTAATAATTTCCTAGCTTGTGTATACTATGGATAGGTATGGATAAATATCAATGTAATTCTCTGACAGTTGCAGATGAGCAGGCTGTGAACCAGCAAGCCCATGATGCTAGGTTGCAAAGGCTGCATCGCGAGGCAGTTTAGTAATCATTCAGCATGTACTGTCATAACAGATAAATATAAGAGCCTTAGAAAGTGTCGTACCTGTAGAAATAAATGTGTAATATTCTGTGAATAAAGGTATAACCCATGAAGTGCTTCTGTTTACTCTTATGTCATACGTTGTTGAACTGTTACATACTATAAATAGTACTGTTGTATTAAACAGTGTTACCCACACTGTGGTATGCAGATAAATGCTGTATGAAGTTCTGAATA
>NC_056731.1:1466261849-1466305737 GCF_019279795.1 Protopterus annectens
ACAGGGGGCATACCATCCATCCCCCCTCACCAGAGTTGAGGAGCTGTTCATAAGCCTGGTGGCACCTGCCCACCCACAAGAGCTACAGACATATACAGTCATGGAGGTGGGTGCCACCCACACACCAGACATGAAGCATGCAGGTAGGATTTCAGGGCATATCAGTACACCACTGTTGTGTATGCATCTGTACAGATAGATCATGCATATGTGAGATATGGAGTCTGTTGCTGTGTAGTACTGATAATCAGTTGTGCATAATCTGTAGTACTGTGGACTTCAGCTGTTGTTTTACTGTAATATTGCACCCATCCAGTTGCAATGCCACAGCTGTGGCCAGTGACATCAACTATTTCTCATCCCAATGTAGGTACCTCTGGGATACCAGCAAGGCAGCAGCTGGATGCTGGTGAGTATGGCTTAAGGTTATGCTTGGCAATACACTGTGCATGTCATAGCTAAGGTGTAAGCCATGTACACATCTAACACACCTACCCATAATGTATGCTGTAGGTGTTCACTGACAGAGCACACACCTTACTCATGGGATTACCAGCCTCAAACACATGCAATACACAGACCATCTCAGACAACTGTGGCTACAGTTGTACCTCACAAAGAGGATTACTGGTCTCTAACAGATGCCCTACACTGACCGCCTCAAAAAAAACCCAGCTTTACTGCATAGCATATCGCCTACTCCGAGGTGATCTCTGCCTAACATATAAAGCTATATCAAACCCAGAGCTGTTGGACATGCTACACCTAAAGAAATCCCAATCCTTCTGAGCTACACACTCTAGGGACCTAAACCTTGTCACCACAATAAAAAGGACATGCTGGAGGGATATATTCCTGTCCCAGAGACTTCCCATACTCTGGAACAGGCTACCCATCTATGTCAGGCAAAGTTCTTCATTAGCACTCTTCAAAATCTTGATGAGTAGATGGGAAATAGGAAATACACACCGGGGATCACTTCTGAGTCTCTGCTCGACAGTGGCACAGGAAAATAACTTTCATGGATGGCGTAAGCCAGGGAACCTTGTTGGCTAGGCTTATGTAGGCCCTTGGGCTGATAGCCTAGTACCTACCTATGAACCTATGAATCTATGATACTCTAGTGCACATTGCCCAGGCGCAGCTGACATCTGCCTAACATACACAAATATGTCATACACAGAGCAGTTGAACATGCTACACATAAGGAAATCCCAATCCCTCTGCAAACACACGCTCCAGGGTCCTAAACCTCATCAACACATTACACAGAACATACTGGAGGGATAGGGCCCTGTCCTGGGGAATTCCCACACTCTGGAACAGACTACCCATTCATGTCAGGCAATGCTACTCATTGGCCCTCTTTACAAAAACACTTGACAACTGGATGGGAAATGGGGAATTCACCCTGGGTAGTACGCCTGTGCCACAGCCTGATGGGGCACAGGGGAATAACATTATTGGGTGGTACATGCCTGGGACCCCCTGTGGCTAGGTTTATGTAGGCCCCAGGACCAATATACCAGTACTCACCTATGAACCTATGTGTACCACAGGCAACATCAGCCTGGGATCAATACAGATATGGCCTGCATAATGGTGGGACATTGGCAAAGCCATGTGTTGCAATGTGTTCTGATGTACCAGCAGCATGTTGGGGAAGTCCAGGACATTGCAGTTATAATGCATGTGCTGCCCAATCCACACCTCACCCCAACCCAGGGATGAAATCACCATCTTTACAATGCTTTTGCCACTGTACACCTGCATATTTGCCCTGCATTGGCAGGGAATATGCCAGCACACATGGTGTTCCAAGTTTGGGATATTGCAATATGACACACGTGTAGGCTACAGATGTCGAGCATTTTCAATGTAGCAGGAGATGGTGAGGGTGTTTCATCCTGAAACACAACAGTCCACGGGAGGGGAGAGACAAACCCACTGAGAATGGCTGTATCTGCACACAGTCAAGGTCATGAAGTGTGGCAGACATAACCTTGACTCCACGGCACTAGTGATGGTACTGTATGACCTCCAAGGGTTGTGCATGTGTTTAGCATGCAAACATGCAGGTTTGGGGAATATTTACAGGGCTGACTGACCAACTACTGGCTCATGATGATGGCCCATGCTACTATACCCCTGCCAGGTATTGTGACCGCAGTAGTACACATAGCAGTTATTGCTACACACTATCATGATATGTGTGTGCACATGTATGCACTCACAAACGGTATGCATCCCAATCAGCATCTGCACAACTGACACATATGGCTTGTAATGCAATTGACTGCCTAGGTCATAAGTCACATATCAAGTATGTGTAGGGTTGCCATATGCAGTAGTGCTGTGCCATGGCATGTCATGGAAGATAGTGCCATGTCAATAATGGTCTGTATACTCACCATAGGTACAGTACATTGTGTCTGTGGGCAGTCTAATGGTATTCTATCACTCATACCTGCACCACTGATGATGACATTTGTAAATACACATCAGGCATTCACAAAACACATGCCACATATAATCAAGAAAGACAAAGAGGCTGTGAGGAGCAGTGGAAACATAACTGACACACACATACACATCCTGCAATGGTGTGTACACCTGTGAGGTATGATGCACAATACATGCCAGGATGCTGAACAGATGCACAGCAATGTTATGGACATGGGTGCAGTGTGTTCTGGGGGGGGGGGCATCACCTGCTAACAGAAGCCATGCATCACAGACATGTATAATGTTGGTAACGAGGATTGTCTACAGTTGCACTGCATGCTGTTGAGCACCACATGTCCTGCATGCTGACGTGTGCAATTACAGGTTTGTGTGTGATACTGTACTGCACCATCACCTGCTATTGTGTGTGTTTTGTGGGTGCTGGAGTTGTCTGTAGGTGCTGTCTGGTGGAGTGTATGGGTTGTCATGTATGTTGACTGCATGTGTGTATGTCTGTGTGTGGTCATGTCTGCACATATGTGTGTGTGTGTGTGTGTGTGTGTGCCTGTGTGTATGTACTGTTTAGCGATGATGTACAGGTCTTACACTCTGTTCCCTGTTTTCCCTCACAGGTGGTGAGGTGGGGCTGGGTCCCTCCCACAGGGAATCTGATGTCACTGATACAGACAGTGACCATGAGGATAGGTGTGTTGAGGCACAGGCAGGGTCATCAGGGGCTGCCGCAGGGCACTAATTGACATACCACAAGTATCCACCCCTTCCACACACACAGTCACACTGCATCTACATATCTCATCACAGTTGGCTTTAGCTGAGTGACAGTCTATGGTTGGCAATGGCCAGGACAGTGTGGTATCTAGGGCACATGTGTCAGGCCACAGCAGCCATAGCCAGATGTCCGGCAAGGAACCACATAAGCAGATGTTTAGGGGTGCTCGTCGGAGCACTGCTGGTCATCATGCCCCTGGCGGATGTGCCACATTTATATCTACCACACGCATGTTTCAGGCTTTCAGGGCAGCACAGGCATGAATGGAACGGTACACCATACAGGGTCTAAGGGTGCAGAGGGCTCATCCCACCTCTGTAAATGACAGCATCCATGACCTAGCAGGTGCCATTCATAATTACACGGAGGTCATGGATAGATGGTGGGGTGAGACATTGGATCTCATCAACAATGTCATGTCCATGCATCAGGACAGGGTGGGACGGTTGCGACGGCCACATGAGCATATGCCAACAACATCAGCAGCTGTTGGTCGCTGTGGATGTCCCACTAGTTACAGCTGCTCCTGTAGTGGCAGTACCAGCCCCAGCACTGTGAGGAAGGTGCTGCAGGAGGGACCTTGATCCAGTCGATGTTTTTCAACCTCGGAGGACAGTACCCTATCTGGCTTTGTACCTCATACTGCCTGTGGCACCGCTGCCAGGCACAGGTCCCCTGTCCATGGCTGGAGACAGTGAACTGCAAACCCTGCCAGGTACAGTCTGCAGCTGTCTCACAAATCCCCATATAGGGCAGCCACATGGAGGAACTGTGTGCATGCAGACACACACACATAAACAACAAATCTAATGCAACCACATACCTGCACATACAACACCACCATTGGCCCACAACACTGCTCAGCCCCCTCACACACACACACACACACACACACACACACACACACACACACACACACACACACACACACACACACACACACATTGTCAATCATATGGCTCATCCTAGGCCTCTGGCTAACCAACAACACACCCTGTGCATATGATGACACCTGTGCCACATCCTGTCATCTGTAACATTGATGGAGGGACAGGCTAACATGGTGTTGATGCACAGGTTGACTGTACAACAGTGTAGCAATGGAATGCTGTGTAGCATGTTGTCAGCAGTAAAGTGAAATGCTAACATCCTGGAAAGTGTAGCTGTGCAGCCATGATGCATTATAGCTGTAATTAACAATGTCGTATTGTTTTCACCATTATGTATTGTGATTGTGTTGTGGTTTTTCATGTGCCACATGGCAGATGGGTGTAGTGGTGTCAGCAGGCCTTCTACAGTGGACACCAGTAAGTGTAGTGGGTGGTACACATGACATGGCTGGGTACAACACACAGAACCTTTGGTTTGGATGCAGTGCAGATACAAGATTATACACACGGAGGTATGTCCCCATGCAGGTAAAACATCTGTTGCCATGTAATCCCACCAAGAAAGGATAGGCACAAACATGCACTGGTATATATGCAGTCTGCTATCTGAATGACATTGAACATGCCAACAGCAGGGTTTATGTCCCTTTCCCCACTGTACTGTGATCCTCACCTTAGTAACATGGATGTGCCAATGCTGGTGGCATCGCCCTACCCTTAGGAGGGCGTGAGGTGCTTTAGCATTGTGAATTGTGTAAACAACAACTAACCAACCTGATAACATACACTGTACAGTATTACAGACAGCTATGTGGGGGGATAGACGCAACAGTAACTACAACGATGGTGGATGTGTCCACAACAGCCACACCCAGTGAGTTATAGCAACCCCAGTATTACTGCACACCTCTACAGTGTGGAGGAGGGCATTACCACATCTATGACCTGTGAAGGACTGTATGTCCATGGGATGGCACTTGTGGAATGTTGGCATTTGTCAAGCAGTCCTTGGGGAAACATATTCTGTGAATGAAGGTAGATCCATTAACATCTACACACATTCCTACATGTGGGATGGTGTACAAAAGCCTGCTATGATCTACACAGGCTGTGTGCACCTCCTAACCCTCATCAACACCTGTCATGATTGCATCAAGGAGGTATACCAGGTTCAGGTTGTATTCTCTGCCTTTGACAAGTCCAACATTGGAGGGGTCCAGGGTTTTGAGATTACCAGTGACATTGGCCATGGGTTCATTGTTGATATGTTCCATGTCCCTGCAGAACAGGGTTATCAGGCTACTGGGTGGTTGTTCCCAGCTGACATGTTGGATTTGTGGTTGATCGTCATGTGAGCATGCCCAGTATGACCTTTCAGTTTGTTACTGCCTGACATTGCCTTCATTTCTCTAAGTGTGTGAGCATCCCCAATATGGCCATCAATGCTGAATGTGTGGATCGTGTCCAGGTAGTTTGTGCTGCAGTGTTGATATTTGTGTTGTACACTGACAGGTAGCATGCTGTCTCTGCAGGGTATCCATCAATCATTTGGCTTTGATTGTTACTACATTTCTGCATAGCGGGGGGGGGCACACCTGACTATTTCTACATTTCTACACAGGGTTGGGGGGGCACACCTGACTGTTATTACATTACTATGTAGTATGTGGGGGGTACACGTGACACTTGTACACATTTGCTATGACTGTGCTAGTATGTCAGGTACTCCATTTCATTCTGTATTGCTAACTATCATGCTGACAAGAGGCATACCAGTTTACTACAGATCGTACCTTTGGTTGCCCTACATATTATTGTCTAACTTCCTACCCTTCAGAACTAACATCCCACTGCCTGCCCTGCTGTGGTCTGTCTGTGTAGGCCTGGGAAGGAGGTTAACCGTAGCCATCATTCTGGGGCCATGGTACACGCTCTGTTTGGGTTTGTCTACACCTGTCCTGCTGGCTGAGACTGTTGTTGAGTATGTGAACCTTCCTGACTGGCATGTGTGGGTCTTATGGACACACATGTCACTCAGCCCATTTCCTGCAATAGGTTTTGTCACCCTGTGTAGTATTTGCTACTATGGTGACTCCAGTATGTGTTACAGATGTCATGGTGCCACTATGGGTGTCTACTGTCTGCTGTCATTAACATTCAGCTATCCAATTCCCTTGCATGCTCACATCCATACCACAGCTACAGGTAACAACACATTCTACTCCATGTGGCAATTGGTAGGTTGATTGACTTACCTTGAGGGTGTGCCAGACTTGAGGATGGTGCTGGAGGGCAGGCTGCCTATGTCGGATGCACATAGTACACTCCCAATACATGGTTGAGCACAGGTAGTGTCATGTTTGGCATCCCTTTTACTGTATGTGCGAGTCAGAGAGAGGTGTCATTCCCTAGGTCCCTACTGTGTCAGTGAATGTGTTATGCGTTGCCTCTTTGCCATGGCCAGGGCATACTGGGCACGCCTCCTTCTGCCTACTGGGGCAGGCTCCGGTTGTTCCTCCTCCAATTCACTCTGTGCCTGTGCAGGTCATTGCATTGGTGGGGGGCTGTGTGGCCCTTCCCCATGCTATTCCTGCTGCAGCTGTTTCTGCAGAATCATATTGTGTAGCATAGCACATACCATAACAATTTGGGTACATGTAGCTGGTGAATTCTGCGAGGCACCACCGGATGTGTCCAGACACTGGAACCATGACCTGAGTATCCCAAACACATGCTCTATTATATATCTGGCCTGTGCGTGTTCCTCATTATGGCGTTGCTGTTCAGGTGTGTGTGCATTTTTGATGGGTGTCATCAGCCACGGCTCCAGTGTGTACCCAACATCCCCCACCAGGTGACCGTAGGGGATGTTCACAATGGCAAATCTCTGATACAGCTGTGTCAGATGCCATATGTGTGAATCATCATAGCTTCAAGGGCAGCCAGCACACACATTCATTATAATGCCCTGGGCATCACATATGGCCTGGCAGTTGATGGAGGGTATGCCCCTGTGGTTGATGTAGGCCCTACCCTGCTCACCGGGTTGTGCTTTAATGTGTATGCGTGTGCAGTCTACAGCACCCACTACCCCAGGGTATTCTACTGTTTGGTGGAAGAGATGTATATTGCTGGTCAACACCTCACGTGTGTTGAGGAAATATAGATGCTCACTGGCATGTGCTGACATGGCATCCAGGAACTGGTGGAATACTCTGGATGCTGATGCCTGTGAGATCCCCATGATATCCCCAGTTGCGCTTTGGGAGGTACCTGTGTCTAGTATACCTAGGCCTACACATACCTTGGTATCCACTGGGATGGGTTCCCCTTGGTCAGTCTGGCATGTCAGGTGTGGCTGGCACAGCTCAACAATTTGCTGTAGGAGGTGTCTGTCCACCCCATAGCGCTCCACTATCTCCAGCTCATGTAGCCCCTGGTAGGTTACCCTGGGTCTGTACACTCTTCTCCGTCTCCTCACTGTGGGTTGTTCAACAGCATTCACATCCTCACCACCCTCAGCCTCTTGCACATGTTGTTCTATGTTGCCTGCTGCAGCCCTTCTCAGTTTGTAGGTATGTTTGTTAAAATTTCCCCGCTTGTATAAACTGGTGGTGTAGAGTGTGGGAAAATCCACTGGGGAAGGTGTTTGCTTAGTTTATAGTAGTGTTCTGGGCTGTACTGGTCTGCTGCCTGTGTAATTGGCTGATTCTGATACATTTCACCTGCCAGCTAAGCTAGTTCTCCTTGATTACCTTCCTACTGCTGTTTTCCCTTCCCATTGCCTTCCTGTTTAAACCTGGGGGCACACCGTGCAAACGGAGTGCTCAAATGTGCACAGAGCTGCTATTTCCAGTTTACTTTTTTGTTTTTTTTCTTTAAAACCCAGTGAGCAGCGCACACACCTGCTTAGGCTATGTGAAGAGTGCTAGGCAGGTATAGACACACCCCCTAGCTTAGCTATGCTAAGCTAGGAGCAATCCTGAGCCACAGGGCTCCAATCTGCTTACAGTATGCCTGACAACCCCCCCCCCATGATGTCACCTATATCTTACTGTTGTACCCAGCTATTCATACTATTACACTGTTGGGACCTCCCTCACATGCTTGGGAAAACTGGGATTCACTATCCTTCCCCTCATTTGCATAGGATTGCCTGCTAATGCATAGTTACATGCCTCACACTGAGCCTCCCCTCTTGGCAGCTATTACTTACTGGCCAGGTTGTCCTCTGCCTGCCATTGATTTTCATGGCAGAATACTGATTATAGTTAGAATGCTTATTTTAGGTTTATTTTACTATTTTCCCCTTGATCCCATTTGCGCGCCACTGCCCTATGCTTAAATAGCTGAGATCGGCGAAAAAAAAATAAAAGTTGTTTTTTTTATTGTTAGCAATGCCAATGGCCTTATACTTGGCCATTGGCATGCTTCCTCTATGATATGCAGCCATTATTTGAAGCTGTCATAGCTCCGTTTCAGATTTTGCAAATGTACTTGGTTACTGAGTACATTTCTACAGATAGCACTAGTCTTGTACGGACTATTGCAAGCTTTCTGGGTTGCAAAATCACCTCATTTGCATGAATTTCTCCTGCAACTGAGGTGATTTGCATACCAGGGCTTAGTCTGTGCATGATTAGTGCAGGAGTTCTCATGCACGCCCCTGCAAGCTGTTCCTGGATCGCACGGCAAACTTATTGCCTGAGTGAGCTCTTGCACTAATCATACACACCGTGCAAGCTTTTGAGAATCCAGGGGTATGTGTTTCTTAGAAGAAATCAGATTGTTTACAATCCTAGACATGACTTTACTACAAGCCAGCCTAAAGCTAACAATTTGCAGAAGTCAGAATGGCCAAGTCGGTGAATACATGACTAAGCCTGTAACACACCGCAAGAAAAAAAAATCTGTTACTGTGCCATCTATGTTTTATTTATTTATTGGCATTTAATTTCTAGGAAATTCCAACTGAATATGTGGCCAGGGAGAAAAGCTGAAAAGTATTACAAAAGCAATTTAAGAACAATATTTTTACAAACTTCAAAAATAATAGAAAAATATCTGAAGTTTAAATAATTATACCAAATTAGATATAATTTGAGTACATTGGTTAAAACAGATATAACTTATGTATGCTAGTAATTTAATATTTAGATAAATGTTTGCCAATTTAGAGAATTAAAGTTAAGTTAATATAATATGAACAGGAGCTACAATGCGAATTGAGAGGAAAAAACAGGGTTATGGCATACTTAAATAAATAGTCCAGGGATAAAGCCTTGTGGTAGAGAGTCAGGGTGAGAGAAACTTGTTGAAGTTAGGAACTGAGTAAAGAAGGGAAAATAAGGAGGGGAAAGGTATGAATAGGCACTTGTTCACATTTAGGAATATAGTTTATCCTGGTGTTGAGCAGGAACAGAGACAACTTTTGGCTAGGAAGTATTTCATAATGGTTTTGAAGGATGGGATAGAGGGTATTGACCTCATGGATACTGGTAAGGAGTTGCACGTCTTAGCAACATGGTACAAGTATAGATAATGCCCAGCAGATTTGATGGCCTTGTGATAGAGAGAAGTTTTTGGTCAATAGATTGTTACAGCATAGTTGTAAAGAACAGTATTTAGCTTCAGACAAGCAGATGGATGCTGGATAATTTTATAGGTGGTAACAAGCTGTGTATATGTTGGTTGATGGGGCAGTTCTCATCAATTTATGCTTTTTAGTGTTATACAGTGGTGGCTACTGAAAGGGGTATTTGTTGAAATTTTGCCACTTTATTATAAAGTTGTTTAAGTTTTACTTTTTGGTGATACTCAGATGTTAGTAAGGATGGTAGTATCATAAAATAGTGAAGGGAGGAGGTATGTAGCAACAAGTGTAGTTCTAGTTGCACTGGTGAAAAAGTTTTCGGATCTATAAAGCATCCCTGGGTTTTGATAATTTTTTATGCAATTTTGTATATCAAGGTCGAATTTCTTTTTTACAAACTTCAAAGATGTAAAATGTTATCTCTGTATATTTATACCATAAACTTACAATGTTGCTTGATTTAAATGTAACCTTGACTATAAATTGTCAGTGATTTGTTAATGTTTAAATTTGTATGTAACCACGACTTTAAAGTGTCACTTATTTGTAAATGTGGAGCTTTTCTCCCCGGGCCTCCGCTGAAAATGGACATGTATCTAGTTGGACTTTCCTGGTTAACAAATGTAAAATAAAATAAATAAAAAATCTGTGCAGATTATTATACTAGCTGAACTTAATGCCTCCTACTAAGAGGTTTTCTCTATTATGTTGTGCTCTCAGTTTATGCACGTTCATTTTCTTATATAGTTTTAACATGTTTAGTCTAATGGACAAAACGTCTCTTTATAGGAGCAACCCATGCCCACTCCATGATAAAGTGATTTCTCAGAGACACATAGTTTACAAGTAGAAATTGAAGGAATCAGACCCAGGACTATTTATTTATATAGTCAGTTAGTTATACTTTTTTACTGGGGTAGTGTACTAATCTCTATGGACCATTTACAGGCAGAGCCCAGGTGAATAGGATAACATAAGCAATGAACAAATCATATTTACAGATGCAAGGATATGCTAAAAACAAATGCATATGCATGGTTACATTTGCAAGAATATGCTACATCATTTAGTTAAAGAAGCAGTTAACAATCTCAAATCATGCGTGGAAAAAATGGAATATTCGGAGAAGACAGAGAAAAGGGAAGAGAGGAATAGAGAGGGAAGAGGAATACAAAAGAGAAGTGTAAGAGTGATGCAAAGGGAAGATGGAAGTAGGATGAATGAGAGGCAGCAAGTAAGGGGATGACAATACAAGATAATGAAGGATGAAACGGATAAAGGTGTGTGTGATAGAGCTGCAGGGTTCAGGTAACATGACCTTTGTGAGTGCAGCTGCACTTTGCTTGGGTGAAGAGGCATTCCTTGAGCTGTAATCAGAAGTCTGTGTATGTTTAGATGTCACAGATTAAGGGAGGAACAAATCCCATAGTTTAAGTGATAGAATAGAGAATGCATGGTTAGTGCAGTAAAGTTTATTTTTGGATTTAGGAGGGTAGGTTGAAATTGGAAGATACTAATGAGATTATATGTGAAGGTTTAAGCAAAATGTTTATAAACGAGAGGGAGTAATGTCTTAGGAGAAAGGGCTTTCTGAATTAGTGATTCTAGAAGGAGGTTGGCTCTCAAATGTAGTGGGAGCTATCATACCTTTCACCTATCCAGATATTCACAGAATAACCAGATTCTTGTCTCAAAATGTCAGTCTGTTCCTCAAAATGTTTTGCCTTTCTGGCAAATCATTTAGTTGTGGTGAGAGTTAGGCACTGGTGTTCATTATTGGGGGAGTTAGTAATGAAATTGTAGATTTTACTGGAGATGTAAGGTGGTAGCATTTTTCTTTGCAGCTACAGCTACAATGGGTAGTCCATATTTGAGCTGAGCTAAGAGTATTTATTTGCTTATGGCAGCTTTGGCTGGCTTGGACAGAAGAGGCAATAGCTTGCTTGCCCAGAACAATAATGTATTGATCTTTTTGCATGTGTTTTGAATCTGCATTTAAAAGTTAAGTGATTGATCTAGCCAAATGCAAAGGTATTTGAAGGATGAGGTGGTTTCTATTGTGGTATTGTTAATATTTTTCATATTAAGGAAGCTACCGCATTGCTTTTTTTTTTGAGGGATTGCATATACATAACTGGTCTATTAGGCATTGACTGAGGATTCAGAAGTCATCTTAGAGCTGGTTTTGTATAACAAAATGAGATTTTTTGAGCTGTAGATGACCATGTCATCTGCATAAAGAATTAGAGGTATCTGATGATCAGATGAGATTTTGGTGGTAATTATGGAAACCAGCAGAGGGGCTAAAGTGGAACACTGGGGGACTTCTTTTGTAAGAGGAGCTGTTTCAGAGATCGTGGTGCCTACTTTCAACTTGAATGATTTATTGGTGAAAGAGTCACCATGGTTTTACATGCAACTTCACTAAAGACAATTTCAGTTAATTTGTTAAATAGTAAGCTATAGTCAGTTAGATCAAAGGCTTTTGTGAGGTCAGTAAAGACAGCTTCTGTTAAGTTGCCTTTGTCCATATTGGATAGGGTGCCATCTCTGAAGGAGAAGAGATCTGTTATGGTGCTGCTTCCATATCAGAATCCATGTTGCTTCCTGAATAGAAGATCTTATTCATGTAAATAAGAATTAATTTAATCATAGATAATTTTTCTAGTATTTTACCTAAAGTGGAATGTATTGTGATAGGACATAATTGCAAAGCAGTAGTTGGATTGAAAGCCTTGTTAACAAGTTACAGGCTTAATCCTCTGAGCTGCCTGCCATTCTTGAGAATTTGGACATGTCATTAAATTATTAAATGACCTCTTCTTAGAATTATCTGTACATAAGTCTACAGCAACTGCTGTTCTTTACTGTGCCCTTCAGCTATGAGGCTAATAAATCAAGGGCAGCAGTAAAGGTAAGTGTCAGTATGTGTTATGCTGAATAATGCATCTGTCCTACTAATTAAATTGGAAGTAAGAATTTAATTTACAAATGGTACAAATGAACATAAAGGGCAAAAGGAGTGCAGCATAAGGAACATTTACTTGCTCCCTCTGTTTTCCTGTTCTTTCACTTTTTCTCCATCCACTCCTCCCAGCATGATTTTATATTTTGTATGTATTTTGGCAGGTCGTGGAACACTAGTTGTAATCAGTAAAGGTGTGACACATTTTATAATAGAAGATCTCCAAGTAAGTATATAGATATAACTACCTTTTAAGTCCCTTTCAAGGCTCTCCAAACCATGCCAAATTTAATTTAAATTAAGCACTTTCATCAGATAGGTAGCCTGCCTGCTATAGGTATCACCTCACAGATGTGAATCTGATGTTCTTTTTGGAATTCATGCATTCCAGATGGAAGACCAGATTCACAAAGGTTGAACATATTTCAGAGGTGATATCTTTTTAGGACCCAACAGCTTAACAAATTAAATTGTAGGTGTTTGGGAGAAAACTTGCAGCACATGTTACTTCTCCGTGGTATTTCAGTTTTGGTTTCATGTTGATTTTTGATTTCAAGCACTTTTCCGTGCAGCTATTCTCTAGTTGGTTAGTGAAGCTGAGTCAGTCTTTTTGCATACCACTTTTGCCAGCAAGGTCTAGTACACAACCCACGGTGGTCAGTGCTCAATATCCCTATTATGAGTGTCTCTTAGGAGCTCCTATATGGACAGTACTGGCAGCCAATGCCATACTGACATTCTGGCCTATCCCTCTTTAAAGAGTAGAGGTTCACCACCATATTTTGAATTATTATTTTTATAGTTAAACCATTCATTGCTTTTGGTTATTCATCTATTTATGAGCCCACTGCAGTTCATACTGATGAAGGACTATATTCACAAATAAGTCAGAGGTGACTGATCAACAAAGCTGCTTAATGTAGATGCATTAGAAGCAGAATCTGAGCAAACATGTTAGCAGATGATAAGGGAACAGAAAGCAAAACTGAAGGCACATGTGATGAAACTGAGTTCAGACAGGGCAGTTGTCATTGCAGCAGATAGGAGGAATCAGAAGAAGCTGAAAATATAGATAGAAGAAAAAATATTGAAACAGGTTGACAGTGTCAAGAATTTGGAAGGGGTGGCTGAGGAGAAGGTAAGTCTGAATGAAGAAGTTAAAGCTAGAATCGGAGGAGCTGAAAATAATTGGTACAAAGTGATAGGGGTATTGTGTGACAGAAGAATGTCAAAGAAGCTAAAAAGTTAGGTGTACAAGACAGTGGTAAACCCATACTATTGTACAGTACAAAAACCTGGGTTGTGAAGGCAAAGCAGTTGAGAATGATAGAGGTCATAGAGATGAAGTAGCTGAGCAAAGTGGTAGAATGCACACTGTGGGACAGACAAAGAAATAAGGATGTCAGAGCAGAAGCCAGTGTAGCTACAGTTGCAAAGAAGTTCAATGAGAACAGATTATGCTGGTTCAGACGTGTCAAAAATCAGAAAATAATCTAGTGAAGAAAAGTTTGGAGAGACATGAAAAACGCAAGAGGAAACTAAGGTGTCCAATAAAGTGATAGATTGTGTGAACAAAGATCTCTGACAGTCAGGTATAACTTTTTGAAGGAGGTAGGACAGTGACGTTGAATTGATAGAGATTGCAACAGCTGATGCAACATTCTAATCCCATGTAGAAAATGGGAAACAAGGGGATTGATGATGATGATGATGACGGCAATGTAGGGTAGGGTCATCAGAGGTAAAAGCAGTAGCTATATCCTCTGAGAGGTTGTTGAATAACAGTGATCATATCCTCCAGTAGTGGAATTGGGGTGCCACTGTGTGACATATGTGAGGGTTTGCTGTTATGGCTACGGTCTATACCTCATAAAATAAAGTGCAGGGTTTGATTCTGATGAAGGCTATTGGCAAGGCTTAACATGGCCATTTAGGGCAGTTATCCTAGTATTCACCTATGAATGTATGAACCATTGGCTGCATGCAGTGTGCCAGTTATCCATGTCAAGGCTGAATCCATGCTGAGGCAATGATAGGAGTGAATTAGGAGATAATGTGGGGCCACACAGAGGAGGCATCTGATGGGTTGAGTCTGTGGAATGTCTCTGAATATGACAAAATGTACCAGACAATGAATGATGAAGCAACACCAATGAGGAATCTGAAAAATTCCATACCCCTGATATGAGACACCCTCTGTATGTTTGTTTCAAGTCTAGACTAATCCATGATCATGGACACCACAGCCAGTGATGCTGGACTGGAAAGCAGCTATAATATGTTACCAAGATTCATCTATGGAGGAAATATTCACCAGCAGTAACTAGAACACTGTACCAGTACTCCAGGTCACTGTGCAGTTAGCGCATGTCATCACATGTGCAATGGACCATACTTGCCATCACCAAGCAGGGCATGTACATTCATCTGATGAAGCTGTGGTAGTGAGAAAATGTGAGTAAACAGCCACAGTAGATGTTTAATTTTCTCATTCCCATGATGATCATGATTTGGTCTGTTCTCAAAATTACTATTGGAGACTTTCATTAGGTTAAGCAGAGTGTGGCTTTAGAATAACAGTTCAGTAGAATAATTCCATAAGTTTCCTCCTAAACCAGGAGACAATATTATCAGTAGAAGTCCCCCACTAACCTCCATATCTGGACTGCATTAGAATGGATCTGGTTATACAATTTGTTGCAATGGCACCATAAACCTCCAGATCAGAAGTAGCAAAACCTCCTAGTTTGTTTATTGATATTTTGTGTTTAAAAGGTATTCACTGGCTCTCAGTTACCAAATTGATGCCTATCAGAACATTAGCAGCCTTATACAACTTTCTGATCTAATGTTAAAGACAATAATTTCATACATAAACCAACCAAAGCCAAGGTACATCGGGCCACTCCACAGGAGTTAAATTGCCACCGTTAAACACAAAGAGACATCTACTTCCAAAATTCCACATTAACGCCACTTGCATAATACATTTTCATCTAAACACATATTTCACAGTAGTAGCAGAAGGGAAAATATTTTATCTCCTTGTATTCGGTGGTTTCAGTGATATGGCAAATCGTTTCTGAGAAAAAATGTGTACCCATTTAGGAACAAATAATGGTACGATTTCGTTTTGCCATCTCAGATTGAACTGGGGGTGTAAAAGGAAACTTCATCTAAACACAGTATTTTAAAACAGGGTCTGGGAAAAATGGGTTGATTGTTCATGAATTTTAAAGAAGCTAGTTTTACAACTAAAGCATGAGTAAAATTGATTGAGGAGTTTCCAAATTTGCAAAACCAATTAACATATTTTTATGAGAAAGAAAGATATACAGATAAATATTTGTTGCATAATGCCTACCCAAGTGAAGTCTAACCTTTTAAATGCCTAACATGTGCACAAGACTGATTGCTGAAAATGCAAAAATGTTTGTATTTTGTTTAAAACCATCAATATAAAGATTTTAGAAAAGAAGACAGCTAAGCATGTTAGAAGTTAAAGAGTTTAGACAGCAGGTCTAGTTAAATGCTCTGGCAAAAAAGCAGGCATTAAAAAGTTTTAAAATTGTAAATGAATTTTAAAACAATGACATTTAACAAATAATGGGCAGGATTCACGAAACCTCCGTGTAAGAGTTAGCAAGTCTTACACGGAGGCTGCAGTTAAACGGTGTGATGTCAGCATGCCATGCATATTCATGAAGGCATGCTGAATCACACCCTAGGCTAACACGGTCCGTGTAGGAAAGTAGGGGGCATGTCCGCACGGCGAGTCCTGCAAAGGGACACACCCCCAGAAGAATCACAGTCCCAAAAGGAAACTCCCACAAGCGAGTCCGCGGAAATGTCAAGAAACACAACAGCACACAGGCCCCCACAGACTATAAACCCAACTGTAATGTAAAATGTAAAAATCAACAGTTTAATATATTTTTTTATAATTTCAAAAATGTTTGCCTGTAATTGTGCTCGTTTGCGCGGGTGTGCCCTTCACTCAGCCACAGTTGGCACTCATTGGAAAAGCATATAAGATCTAAATATATAAACTAAGCCAAGTAGCAACAGCGTAGCGGTAGAGACGTCGGCCAAAGAGGAGGTAGTCACAGTTCGAGCCCCAACAACATCATTTTCTATTTTTAGTGAAATAAGCACGAAACAATCCCCTGACATATATGTATATATATATATATATATATATATATATATATATATATATATATATATATATATATATATATATATATATATATATAAAAAATTATAATTTAAGTAAAATGTAATGAAATGGGCCATGTATTTTTGAAGAAATCTGACACAATAAAAAAAAAATGTATAAGTGCCCATAGCTGAGCAGCGCTCTAACAAGCTGAGTATGAATGCCCGCAGGTGAGCAGTGGTTTAACAGGTGTAATATGAGTGCCCGGAGTTGAGCAGCACTTTAACATGCTGAAACTGTGTGCCCGTAGTTGAGCAACATTTCTCATAGCGTAATATGCGTGCTCATAGCCAAATAATGCGTTAACCAGCGTAACCCATTTGCGCGGAGCTGCGCAGCGTGCCAACCAGCTTACCGGCGGGCAATGTTGAGCAGCCTGTATCAAAGCTGCCTTTACACAGACACACCTCCTAGCCTGTCTAAACAGTAGTAAAATAAAAAAAAGCAATGCCCAGGCTTGAACCCAGGATACTGTGCATCATAGTCAAAGCACTGAACCACTAAGCCATGACAGCTGTACTGAAAAATGCAGTATTAGCATATATATAGGAATGAATGGAAATAGAAGCATGACAAAGCAGGTTTTTTAAGCTGATACATTTCCAAAATGGCCAATCACAGATAAGTGCAGGAAAAACGGCATATATAAGCCCCATAGGCGGGAATACACAGCATAACTGATTGTGGAACCTATTTGCAGTCAGGATGGCAGATGTAGGAGAGGGCAGTCACTTCCGAGCACATAGTTGGGGTGTTGAGGAGTCCAAATATATGGTTTGGCTCCTAGTCCACGATCATGAGGCTCAACTCATGCAGGGCCAGGTTCTGTGGGGAGCGTACAAGGTAGAGGCGTGGAACCAGTTGGCACATGATCTCACCAGTGCCACAGGCATACCAAGGACTGGTGAACAGGTCCGTCACCACCATGCGGACCTAAAAAGACGAAAGCAGGACCAACTGAACCATTGGATCCAGGAGGCCCGACAAATGCCCAACGCCCCACTACTGAGTAAGTATCCATGTAATTACGTATGTAAGAAATTATCCTAGCTGATATTATGGAGATGTATGTTCCATCTCAGATTGAATTGGGGGTGTAAAAGGAAACTTCAACTAAACACAGTATTTTAAAACAGGGTCTGGGAAAAATGGGTTGATTGTTCATGAATTTTAAAGAAGCTAGTTTTACAACTAAAGCGTGAGTAAAATTGATTGAGGAGTTTCCAAATTTCCAAAACCAATTAACATATTTTTATGAGAAAGAAAGATATACATGACAGAGCAAAATCCCTAAAAGGGAAGGCATGTCTGATCAGTACTAGCAAAAAACTACGATCACTCATAAAATCATCCAAGGCCAACTTTGAGAGAAAAATCGCAAAAGACACAAAAGACAATCACAAGGCCTTCTTTAGCTATGTTAGAAACCTGGGTGGAAACTCCCAGATATGCTCAGAGTTAGTCCAAAATGACACAAAATACACTGAACCCACTGACATTGCCAACATTCTGGCAGACAGGTTCAGTGCAAATTTCTCCTCCCCTCCCCAAAAGGAGAAATAACTATCCCAGCAGAGTGTAGCCTCCCTAACATCTCAGATGCCCAGGTGAGAGCCGCCCCCTCTAAAGCTAAAAACACAGCATCAGTGGGACCGGATGGTGTCCCGGGCTGTGTGATGCATGAACTCCAAGAGGAACTAAACCCACACATAAGGCTGCTGTTTAATCTTAGCCTTACTACAGGATACGTACCCAAAGAGTGGCGTACGGCAACAGTGGTCCCACTTCACAAAGGCTGTGCTTCTACGGACCCTGGAAATTACTGCCCCATAAGCTTGACGAGCCTGGTCTGCAAAGCTATGGAGAGGATCATTATGGAACTCATAAACAAAGACATTGGGGACCTACAGACATTGGATCCTACCCAATTTGGCTTTGTCAAGGGCAGATCCTGCCTTTTGAACTTGGTCAACTTTTTTGAAACAGTCACTAAGGCCATTGATGAGGGTAAGACAGTTCACACAGCCTACCTTGACCATGCAAAAGCCTTTGACACAATACCCCACTCGGGCATCATAGACAAACTCACCAGCTTAAATGTAAACCCATATGTCACAAGATGGGTTGCAAACTGGCTCAAGGACAGAACCCAAAGGGTCAGAGCTACTGGAGCTATGTCAGACTCTAATCCAGTCACAAGCAGTGTCCCACAGGGCTCAGTCCTGGGACCCCTCTTGTTCGGCATTTATTTTTCCGAGGTACAGGCAAACATAGGAGGATTGTTGCTGACAAAGTTCGCAGATGACTGCAAACTGGGCGCCATAATTGATACTCCAGCAGACACAAACATCCTTCAGAGAGGCCTCATAGAAATGGATAATTGGTGCCAGAGCCATGGCCTTAAGCTGAACGCCAAAAAATGTATAGTCATACCCTTTGGGAAAAACAAGGTACCGACAAATTACCACATAAGTGGTAATCCATTAAGTACAGAAGAGGTAATCAGGGACCTAGGGACCCAGGTTGACAGTAACCTCTCATTTGACACTCACATTGCCAAAGTGGTTAGGAAGACCTTCTATATTGCCCACCTTATCATGAAAGGTTTCACATCTAGATCAAGAGAGGTCATTGTGCCCCTGTACTCTTCTCTTATCAGGCCAATGATTGAGTACAATGCCCCATTTGGGATGTATCTCACCCGACACCTGCAGCAGTTGGAAAGACCCCAAAAGTTCCTCACCAAGAGGATAAAGGGTCTTAAACATATGTCATATGCTGCCCGACTGAAAAAACTCCAGCTCTATTCAGTCGCATACCGCCTACTCAGAGGTGATCTGTGCCTGACGTACAAGGCCATGTCCAATCCTGAATTAATGGACATGCTCCACCTCAGAAAATCCAAATCCATCAGAGCCACGAGAACAAGTGACTTAAACCTCAACACAGAAATAAATAGGACATGCTGGAGGGACAGATTCATAACCCAGAGGCTCCCTACACTCTGGAACAGAATCCCAGTCCATGTTAGGCAGAGCCCCTCACTGACTCTATTCAAGAGAAATCTCGACGAGTGGATGGGGGATCGTAGGTTTACCCCGGGGGTCATCTCTGTGTCACTATTAGACAGAGGCATAGTAAACTAAACCCTAAAAGGGCGTAGTATTCTCATCCTAAGGGGTGGTGTAAGCCACACACACTCTGGCTAGGCTTATAAATGCCCTAGGGCAGATAGCCTAGTACGAACCTATGAACCTATGAACCTATAATATTACTTCATTTATATTACAGCTGCAGGTGTGCGTTCCATGAATTGGTGAGCCTATGGTGATAGGCTGGAGCGGTTGCGCCACCAGGCAGGTTAGTAATTATTTTTCTGTAATTGTTATACAATATAAGTGAGACAGCTTGTAAAAGAGTTCAGTGTAGTTACATATTAATAAAGTTCAAATAATACTATAAGAAAGATTATGCTAGTACTGTATGATTAGATAAGTGATGAAGCCTGTAATCCAGAAATAAAAATTAAACAAGTCTGAAATACAGATTTTCCACCTGTATTGTAATATCCGATAACCTGCTACAGCCTGAAAATTAGTGGTAAACAAGCTAAAGACAATAGACATGTGTCAGATACATCCCCATTTAAAATCTGCCATATGAAACAAGTGAGTCTGTTGGAAAGGGATGTTGTAACCAAGTAAGACATGTTAATAACGCCTAGAATTAAGTACCATCTTGAATTGTAAAAATAAAACAAGTGAGAGTGTGAGAAAGAGGTATGAATTGACCAAGAAAGCTGTTATATCTCTTGAATAAAGTATACTGCAGTCAGTACATAATGAAATGAATGAGACAGCCACAACCAAACAGTGAAATGTTTGTAATAAAGTATTGAAGCTGGAATGTGTCTGTCCCACAATTTGGATATGTTGCTGTACCCTTGCAATATGGAGATAGTATGGCTGTATGAAATAATGAACATCCACAGTTGTCTAGAGCCATATAAATCAAATGTTGCAGGATGCTGTACCTGAACACAGCCAGATATGAACGTGTATGAATAAAAATTCAATGTATATTAATGTAGCAGTAACAGTCCCATCACCAACATTCCTAAGGTTACATATAGGAAACTGTACTAAGACCTGTAGGGTATATATATCTGCAGCTACTAGAAATGTACAGCATATGTATAGGTAGTTGAAGTTGTTAATGAAATATTTCTTCACCCTACCCTATATTCACAAATAATGCCATTCCACAACAAACTAGGTATGTGTATTCACAATTAATTCCTATGGACATTTGTCCTGTTGGTTCAAACATATTTGCACGTACATTGATGCATGTGCCCTGTTCACATATCCAAACCTGATGGCCTGTTGCCATCAATCAACCCTGCATGCTGTTGGATTGTGTACTGTTGTTCAAAATATGCATGTGTTATGCTTGCTGTTCAATGTTTGGAATTCATGGGTGTTTGGTTAATGGGAATACTGATGCATGCTGTTACAATTAATTTTGAATGGTATTGTTTGTTACTAACCCAAAATGTCATAAAATATTGCTAAACATAGGACAACAGGGAAGGCGGGTTCCAGCTGACCCACCTCTCCCACCTCAGCTGGCGAGTGCACTTGGCACTAGTGCCCTGGCCAGAACCTCCTCCGGTGGCCCTGTGCCACCTTCGGGTGGAAGCGCTGCAGGGGATGGGGCTCGTCCCCCCCTCTGCAAGCGTGGCTGGACGAGAATGTCCACTCACCCTCCAAAGTGTCTGGTCTGTGGTGCGTAGCGAGATCAGGCATTCTGTGCTTGAACCCCTATGCCAGCTTGAGGCACGGGTGGTGCAACTCATGGGTGTGCCTGCTGCCCATCCTACACAGCCCCCAGCACAGCCCCGTCCTGGGCAGTGATGGCAACTGCCCATGGGTGGGGATCTCAGTTCCACTGTTGCCATCTGTGGGCTCATGGGCTCGCGATATCCAAACATCCGTCCCCGTCAATTGTGTTCCCCCCCACATGTGTCATACTCTGCCCCTGTATGCATCTTGTTTGTCTTGTCTGTTAACCTCCCCTACCTACCTCCCCAAATATACCTACTTCCTGTACCTCACATTCCACTCTCACCTGAAAAAAAATAAAAAAAGGGCACTCTGTTCCCGCAAAAAAGTTATGCCCCATACATAGCTGCCCATTTTGCAGACATGTCTGCTGGACATGTGAACTGGTAATTACAATTGGCTATACAACATAGTTTGTTGTCCTCACCCCTCTCTCAGGGGTGGAAGGTTTCAAATTTCACACCAAATTACATACATATGCACAGCTGTTGCTGATAAAGAAATAGGCAGCTATGGGCCTTTCCTACATCCTTCCTGCAAATCCTGAGCTTGTTTTCCTACTGTCCTACCCTCTTTGTGCCCCCTTTTTCACCACTTTCCTATCTCCCCATTTTCTTTTCTTTCAAAGAAATTAGCGAGGGTGTGCGCGAGAGTAAGCACTTTTAAGCAGTAGTAAGCGGATGTGCACTTGTGTGCGCTTAGCTAAGCATGTGTGTGCGAAGCTAAGCGACAGTGTGCATGCGTGAGCTCCGCGCAAACCAGCGCTAACCCGCTTACAACTGCTAAAAAGTGCCTTAGTCACTCTGAGTGACAAAGCCTGTAGTCTGCTCAGCAGCAAAATAAAATTCATCTGTCAGTCTTGAACCCAGGACCTTGGAAACACTAGTCTGCATGACTTACGACTAAGCCATAACTGATATACAAGAACTTTATGCTGAAAGCAATATATCATGAAATAGTAGGACTGAATGTAAAGGGACTATAGGAAGGCTATTACACAAAGCTTTTCTTGTATCTTTACTGGCAATTCTTGTGGATTTGCATAATATTAGTGTGAGAAGAGAAACAGCCATGCTAGTAGGTAGCTAGTAGGTAATAATGTGACAGTAGCACCTTGCAAACCACACACACTATCAGAGCAGGATAAACACTGCCATATTTGAATAGGTAAGAGGCCAGACCTCACAACTGTGACTGATTTACAGGGATGTTCCTGATTTGAAAACAAATGTTAACTGTGCCCCACTGACTTCCTGTGAAATGTACTAACAGTAGGCAGAAAGGTGTGGAATCCCACGGAATGGAAACTGTCAATTACTTAAAGTATGCACTACTTGCATGTCAGAAATGGTGTAGTAATACATATGCTCAAAATACCCCTCAGTCACAACTGCAGAATATCTGAAATATATCACAGGTGTATCCCATTGATATGTATCATTCCTTAAGGCTGATAAAAGATACACCTGAGAGTATCTGAGGCCTGCAAGTGTCACAAACTCACAGGCATATCATTCTGTCTGCTGTCATACACTCTGTGAATAGCTGTAGAATTGCTTCCACAAGCACACCCTCATATAGGAGTACAACCCAGAAATATCAAAGGATGTAGCCAACTAATAAAATAAGGACAGTATAGCAGTTTACAAGTGCTGCATGTGCCTGCTATCCATAACTGTTAGTACAAAGTACAAGGCCCCACTACTGCTCAGCAGCAAAATAAAATGCCCTTGTAGGTGTCAAGCCCCACACCTTGGCCAGACCAGACTGCATGCAGTACCACCAAACCACACCAAACATATAAGGAATTGCTGCTGAAAGAAATATAGCAAGCATTACAAGGAGTGAATGTAAATGGAAAATAGGAAAGCCACAGCAACACATTCCAGTAAAGACACCTAGCAGTCCTTCAAGGAGTGAATGTAAAGGTTAAATAGTGAAGCCATAGCAACAAATTGCAAGAGCCACTGCTGTATACCAGTTAATCCACAAGTCCCACAGGAAAGCACACACTCCCATTTAAACAGTATTAGTATTATTAGGTGTCAGTTAACATACACACTGAGAAGAATGAACTGGAGGAAGCAATTGTCAGGTTTCAGTACAACATGCATTTCAATGCCTACAACACAGCCTTAAATATGAGAGACATACCAACCTTCACACTCACAGCCACAGCATACCAGCATGGTCCCCACCTTGAAAATCTGAAAGGGCTATGCCTACCTAACCTAACATTTTATAGCACTGTCCAGAAATCACAGTGAGAACTGCAATTACCACACAGCAGGCTGCATGCAATTAGTAAATGCTGGCTAACAATTGGTGCAGAGGCCATCACATGCACATGTGCAGATACCTACAAAAGCAGCCTGTACTCCCAGTCCACGCATGCAATAGTTTCATTGCAACAACCGGAGGGAGAGACAGAGAGAGAGAGAGAGAGAGGGAGACAGAGCTACAGAGCTACAGAGATACAGAGAGAGACACCAAAAAAAATAAATAAATAAAAACCATCAAGCTAACCATCAGCAGGCCACCAAGCAGCAAGCCATCACAAACAGCAGTGAGAAACAAAGGTAATGTAAACTACATAATCTAATAATCTACATACTGTGAACCCTCCATATGTGTTAGCAGTCTGTATCTATATATATATGAAGATGTGCATAGGGCAGGGGACATACTGCAACTGTTAGTGAAGGCTGGACATACATATATATTTGAAGGTTGCTATGTGCACATATCAATGTAGGTTGTAGTGCAACGTACAATGTAGGTTGTAGAGTAATGGATGTTTAGCAGTATGTTAGTGTGTGCATTCGTATGTGTAAATAAATAAAAAAAAATATATATATATATATATATATATATATATATATATATATATGTATATATATATATATATATATATATATATATATATATATATATATATATATATATATATATATATATATATATATATATATATATATATATATATATATATATATATATATGTGTACATAGATAGAGAGGGATGTATAAATAGATAGACATATATAGATAGATAGATAGATAGATAGATAGATAGATAGATAGATAGAATATGTATATACATATATATGTAATAGACACATACATATATAGATATATAGATACATACACATATACAGACAGATATGAATGTCTAGATATATGTATGTATATGAATATCTCCCTCTCTCTCTCTCTCTCTCTCTCTCTCTCTATATATATATATATATATATATATATATATACTGAGAGAGGCACATGTGTGCAGATGTATTGCAACAGGTGCCTGGTGACAAAGGCATGGACTGAACACCAGTGTGGATACTGGAGTACCATACCCCATTCCAAAACACTTTCACCACTAACCACATAGGTGGTTGCCTGCCTACTACTGGATGTGTCAGAAGGGAACATGGGAAACAAGTGTACAATAGCCTCCCCTTTGATATTCACTAATCTTGTAATCCCTGTACATGGTACGTGTCAGCACAAATGGTGTGTCAGTTAGGGAAATGTAGGTCACTGAACCCCTCTACACCTCACAATGTCCTACACGGTATGTACCTTCCATGACAACTACAGAAAAGGAGAAGGACACAGTCATACCTAACAAACAGTGATAATGCCCTCAAACACATTACCTATGCAGAGTGAATGACAAAACCACAGATAGAATGCCTTTCATACTACCTACACAGAGGTTACCACTGCTGGATATACATAGGTAAGTCACACCCATAACAGTTGTCCAACAACCATGGTAACACCTCACAATATCCCCAACCTAAATGACCTATGTCTGTCATCCTTGGCACCGCAGTAAAGAGCACATGGTAGAGGTACAGGTTCCTACCCACAAATAAGCCATACCCTGGAGTAAACCACCCAGCATTAAGAAGCAAGGCTCCTCATTAGTAGATGTCAGACATACCCCTGTTGAATGTTATGCAGATAGGTAATATGCCACGAGTCACCCTGTGTAACTGTTTGACAGGAGCAAGTACAATCACATTACATGTGTCCCAAGGGGCAGGGTAGCATAACAGTATGCTGCTGTAGGCCCAGGGCCAATAGCATACTACCTACCTATGACACAATGCACACACACATGTACTCATTACAATATCAACTATGTGAGGTGGAATGAGTGTGCCACTGACTGTGTGCAAGGTCTGTAATGGTGTGATTGCTCAGCATGACGTTGTGTCTGTCATGGTAGTGTGTGTCCTTGGTGTGAGGCCAGAGAAAGATGTGTCAGGTATTGGGATACAAACATACTACATTGCCATATGTTGTGCTGTGGTTCCCTGTATGTGACTGCGGTGTAGGTAGGGGTATGGCCACAAAGACTAGGGTGCATTACCACTGACATTTTAACTGTGCATTGCATAGGTTGACAATGTTCCCCATCCATTACCTTGATACAAACCCCCAGTGTGAGGTTGTGCATTGGACCTCAAACAGTGTGCCGACTGCTGGTGTATACTAGTTTGTTGTATGGAGTGTGCCAGGCACTGTCACACAGTTGTTGGCTGAGTACTGATATGCGGTCATTTACATGTGTATCCCCCAATAGACAGACAGATGCTATATATGGCAGTTCAGTGATATCACTACAGTAGAGTATTATGTGTGCCATATTACTTGCTCACATATTTTTCTTTTCCTTCCAGGGTGATGGTGCACCAGTGCAACCCCTCGTACTCGGCTGCAGAGGAAGACGAGATACACCAGAGCCTGGTGCAGGATTTTGCCACACTCTTTTCCCGCACCAGCCAGAACCAGCAGGAGAGGGCTGCACTGTGGCAAGACCTTGTCCGTTGGGTAAATGACATAGGCATGCATAACTGGACATATGAGCAGGTACGCCATCACTGCAGTGATTTAATTAGAAATGTCTGTCAGTGTACATCTGATATCCACAGGCAACAGCTTGCCACAGGTGATGGGGCAGCTATACACCCCCCCCCCTCACCAGACTGGAGGAGCTCCTCCTAAGTGTTGTGGCTCCAGCCCAACAACAACATCCGCAGACATGTGTAATGATGGAGGCTGGAGCCACCCAACATGTGGACATGGAGCATGCGGGTAACATGCCATATCTATAGTTGACTGTTCTCTACACTGGTAGTTTATGCATGTGTGAGATGTGTACTGTGTTTGTAGCTGTTATCCTGGAAATTATTGTGCAAGATTGATATTCTCAATATCAGCAGTATACCTGTGAAAGAAACTGTTGTACTACTGTACTGTATCATACTCACAGTATCAATGGCACAGTTGTGCCCACTGACAATAAATGTCTTATTTGTGCAGGTCCCTCTGGTGTAACAGCAAGGCAGCCAATCCATGCTGGTGAGTGTGTAATAACAATACTATTAATACTAATGATAATAATAGTAATAATACCCTCAAACAGTATTGCTATGTGTTGGATTGCAGGTGTGTTTGTGTCTGTGTGTTTGTATCGCATGTACCGAGGAGTGTGCATGTGCCATGTGTGCATGTGTGCATGTGCCCATGTGTGCATGTGTGCATGTGCCCATGTGTGCATGTGCCCATGTGCCCGTGTGTGCATGTGTGCATGTGCCCATGTGTGCATGTGTGCATGTGCCCATGTGTGCATGTGCCCATGTGCACATGTGTGCATGTGCCCATGTGCCCACGTGTGCATGTGCCCATGTGTGCATGTGCACATGTGTGCATGTGTGCATGTGTGCATGTGCCCATGTGCATCTGTGGTAACATTGTGTACACATTGTAAACTGTGTTTCCTGTCTTCCTCTCACAGGTTCTGGTTTTGCACCGGTGGTGTGCAGCAGGAAACCTGAATCCACTGCTGGGGATAGTGATAATGATGATACATGTGTAATGGCACAGGGAGGTGTGACATGGTCTGTTGTTGGTCAGCCAATCAACAGTACACAGCAGTCAACCCCATCGATGCGCACAGTCATCCTGCCAATACATCCATTGTCACCGATGTCCTTAGGTGAGGGACAGCATACAGTGGGCATTGACCATGGTAATGTGGTAACAGTGGCAAATGCATCCCCTCACAGCAGCCATGGCCAGAGTTCTGACATGGTACCACACAGGCAGATGTCCAGGGGTTCTCGTGGGAGCATCCGTGGTCGTACTGCCCCTGTCAGACGTGCCCACAGAGGTCTTTCAACCTCAGCTATGTTCCAGGCTGTAATGCAGGCACAGGCACGTATGGAATGGTACACCAGACAGGGTCTGAGGGAGCTTAGAGCACATCGCACTGCTATGAATGACACTATGCGTGACGTTGCGGCTGCTATCCGTAATTTCACCGAGGTCATTGACAGACATTGGGGGGGGCACATTAGATCTGTTCCACAACTACATGTCCATGAGCCAGGGCAATGCAGGACGGTTGAGGCATCGACATGGATGTATGCCAGCAACATCAGCAGCTGGCAGTCGTCGCGGACGACAACAAACCCGTAGCCACTCCCATAGTGCCAGTACCAGCCTCAGCAATGCTGGGTCTGTGCTGTCATCAGACCACCCTAGGAGACCAAGTGCATGTGGCTCTGGGCAGTCCAAGCAGGGACATGTGTCCAGTCATCAACCAACTGCTTCTGATGACAGTACCCAGTCTGGCTTAGTACCTGATACTGTCCGTAGCACCCCAGCCAGGCACAGGTACCATGTCCGTGGCCAGAGACAGTGATCTGTATGACCTGGCAGGTACAGTCTGTGGCTGTCCACAAACACCCGTATATGGCAGCCACGAGGTGGAACTGTGTGCATCCATACACACATGCATAATTCTAACACCTAGGGCTAACACATACACGCACACACCGCATCAACATTGCCCCATCTTGTACTGCTGTCCCTCACTAACACACACACACATACATGTTGATTGGTTGTATCAGTGGCAGACTCAGGCATACCAAGTACACACCCTGTGCATATGATGAAACTGTGCCACCTCCTGCAATCTGTAACATTGATGCAGGAACAGGTTAACATGGTGCTGATGCACAGGGTGACTACATAGAAGTGTGGTAATATTATCATGTTGTCAACAGTACAGTGTAATGATATCATTGTGGGTATATCCCAGCATGCCTGATGCATTAACAGTATGATTGTCATTGTATTGTTTTGTACACCACTCTGCATTCTGGTGGTAAGGCTGAAAACAGAAGGCCACCTACATAGGTAGCACAGGGGATAAGAAAATGGAAGTAATTATACTCAATGCCGGACATGTAAATCGCAAGATGCATGCAGTCCAAACTCTACTCTGCATGGAGAAAGTTGATATCTGTGCAGTAATAGACAACAGATTCAAGACTCCCAAGAGCACCCTAGCACTGCCAGGTTATACCTCATACCATGCTTGTCGGCCCCAAAACCTGTACCGAACCAGAACAGGAGGGAGAGTATCAATATTCATCAAAGATGCACACACCACCAGGTTGTTGGCACAGAACAAAGCATCAGAGACTATCCATGTGCAACTAACAGTGGGTAAAATTGCCTTACAGTTTATAACCTGCAACAGACCACCCTCCCAAACCCAGGAACCCCACTTGGCCTTCCTGAGAACACTGCAAAATATGAAGGTCTCTCCAAACACCATTATTTTGGTGGACTTCAACTACCCAAACATAGACTGGGAGCATTACTCTAGCTCCAACACCCTAGCTCAAAGGTTCATAGCATTTATAAACTCAAATACTATGGAACAACTTGTTACCACTCCCACAAGAGGGGAAAACATACCGGACCTGATCATCACCAACATGGGGACTCTATGCTCCGGACCAGAAGTGTATCCCTCACTGGTAAGATCAGACCATAAACTAATCTCATTGGATATTTACATCCTGACCCCACCCCCTGCCCAGAAAACCACAGTGTAAAACTTCTCTACAGCAAATTTCACACCCCTCAAATCCGAGGTGGAATCCTTCAAAGCCCCTGGGCCTGTGGAAAATACAGCCCAGACTGCAGAATCCTTTATAAACGCATACTATGAACACCTTCAGGAATGTATGGATCATACAATCCTAAATAAAAACAAGACCCAATCCTCCAAAGGCAGACATCCTGTCTGGTGGACCACAGCCATAAACAAACTATACAATAAAAGGAGGAAGCTACTACATGATAGAGCAAAATCCCAAAAAGGGAAGGCGTCTCTGATCAGTGTTAGCAAAATACTACGGGCACTCATAAAACCGTCTAAGGCCAGCTTCAAGAGAAAAATTGCACAGGACACTAAGGATAATCACAAGGCTTTCTTTAGTTATGTTAGGAACCTGGGTGGGAATTCCCAGATATGCTCAGAATTAGTCCAAAATGACAAAAAATACACCGAACCCACAGACATTGCCAACATCCTAGCTGACAGGTTCAGCGCAAACTTCTCCCCACCCCCCAGAAGGGCAAATATCTATCCCAGCAGAGTGCTGCCCCTGACATCTCAGATGCTCAGGTAAGAGCCGCCCTCTCCAAAGCAAAAAACACAGCATCAATGGGACCAGACGGTGTCCCGGGCTGCGTCCTACATGAACTCCAAGATGAGCTAAACCCAAACATAAAACTACTGTTCAATCTCAGCCTTACCACAGGATATGTACCCAAAGAGTGGCGTACAGCAACAGTGGTCCCTCTACACAAAGGTGGTGCCTCAACGGATCCTGGAAACTATCACCCCATAAGCCTGACTAGCTTGGTCTGCAAAGCTATGGAAAGGATCATCATAGACCTCATAAATAAAGATAGTGGGGACTTACAGACACTGGATCCTACCCAGTTCGGCTTTGTTAAGGGCAGATCCTGCCTCTTAAACCTGGTCGATTTCTTTGAAACAGTCACCAAGGCCATTGACGAGGAGAAGGTGGTCCACACAGCCTACCTGGACCTCGCAAACGCCTTTGATACAATACCCCACTCGGGCATTATAGATAAGCTCACCAGCTTAAATATAAACCCCTATGTCACTAGATGGGTTGCAAACTGGCTCAAGGACAGAACCCACATGGTTAGAATTGCTGGAGCCATGTCAGACTCCAAACCAGTTACAAGTGGCATCCCACAAGGTTCAGTCCTGGGACCTCTCCTGTTCGGTATATATTTCTCGGAGGTACAGGCCAACACGGAAGGACTGTGGCTGACCAAGTTCGCAGATGAATGCAAACTGGGTGCTATAATCGACTCTCCAGCCAACACAATCATCCTACAAAAGGGCCTCATAGAAACAGACAACTGGTGCCAAAGCCATGGCCTCAAGCTAAATGCCACAAAGTGTATAGTCATCCCCTTTGGCAAAAACAAAGTGCCCACAAATTACCACATAGCTGGTAATCCCTTAAGTATGGAAGAAGTAATTGGGGACATGGGGACCCAAGTTGATAGCAATCTCTCATTTGACAACCACGTGGCCAAAGTGGTTAGAAAAACATTTTATATAGCCCACCTAATCATGACGGGATTCACATCTAGATCAGGGGAGGTCATCGTGCCTCTTTACTCATCCCTCATCAGGCCTATAATTGAGTACAATGCCCCTTTTGGGATGTATCTTACCAGACACCTGCAGCAACTGGAAATACCCCAAAAGTACCTCACCAAGAGGATCAAAGGGCTCAAACAGATGCCATATGCTGCCCGGTTAACAAAACTCCATACTCAGTGGCATACCACCTGCTCAGAGGCGATCTGTGCCTGACGTATAATGCCATGTCCAACCCGGAAGTAATGGACATGCTGCACCTCAGAAAATCCAAATCCCATCGAGCTACACGCTCGAGAGACTTGAACCTCAGCACTGACATAAATAGGACATGCTGGAGGGACAGATTCATAACCCAGAAGCTCCCCTCACTCTGGAATAAAATCCCAGTCCAGGTTAGGTAGAGTCCCTAATTGACTCTCTTCAAGAGGAATCTTGATGAGTGGATGGGGGATTGTAGGTTTACCCCGGGTATCACTTCTGTGTCACTGTTAGACAGAGGCACAGTATACTAACCTCGAAAAAGGGCATAGGAAGATTAATTTAAAATGGGTGGCGAAAGCCAAACACACTCTGGCTTGGCTTATAAATGCCCTAGGGCAGATAGCATAGTATGAACCTATGAACATATGAACCTATGAACCTATACCCACACCCCCAGGTTGTTGCCACAGCGTGATGCATCACAGACTATCCACGTGCAATTAACAGTGGGTTAAACTGACTTCCAGTTCATAGCCTGCTACAGACCACCCTCCTAAACCCAGGTAACCCACTTGGCCTACTTAAAAATACATGAATATATACAGGTGTCTCCAAACAACAGTATATTGGGCAGCTTCATTTACCCACACATAGACTGGGAGCATTACTGTAGCTCCAACACCTTAGGTGAAAGGTTCCTAGAATCCATACACTCAAATGCTATGGAACAACTTGTTACCACTCCCACAAGAGGGGAAAACATGCTGCACATGATCATCACCAACATGTGGACTATATGCTCCAGACCAGAAGTGTATCCCTCACTGGTAAGAAGACACCATAGACTACTCTCACTGTATATTCACATACCAACCGCAGCCCCTGAACAGAAAACCACAGTCAAAAAGTTGTGTAATGCAAATTCCATGTATTCACATGAGGCAGGCTACACACATGGGAACTATTTAAGGTCACAGGTACATATGTCTATGTGGCACACACATACCTCATGTGTGCATTGACATTACTGATATAATATATGTCATACAATATTAAGAGCAACACCCAACACACATGGACAAACTGTGTGACAAACCCCTACTTAACTATGTTATGACACTTGAGAAAGATGCATTAGCAGACTGCGCTATTCACATTATTGGGAGGTTTCTCTTCTCCTGCTATACTTATAGGGTGCTGACATCATCAGTGTTTAGAAAGAGGAATGTACATCATGTAGTGTGTTCTTCTAGTTGCCAAAAGGGGCATTTTTTTCACACAGAATTGCACGCACACTAACCCCCCCAAAACACACACACTGAGAATTTGCATGATTCAAATCCCTACCTATGTTATGACCCTTGAGAGAGATGCATTAGCAGAGCGCACTATTCGCATCACTGGGAGATTTCTCTTCTCCTGCTATACTTACAGGGTGCTGACATCATCAGTGTTTAGAAAGAGGAATGTACATCATGTAGTGTGTTCTTCTAGTTGCCAAAAGGGACATTTTTTTCACACAGAATTGCACACACACTAACCCCCCCCCAAACACACACACTGAGCATTTGCAGGATTCAAATCCCTGCCTATGTTATGACACTTGAGAGAGATGCATTAGCAGAGCGCACTATTCGCATCACTGGGAGATTTCTCTTCTCCTGCTATACTTATAGGGTGCTGACATCATCAGTGTTTAGAAAGAGGAATGTACATCATGTAGTGTGTTCTTCTAGTTGCCAAAAGGGACATTTTTTCACACAGAATTGCACACACACTAACACCCCCCAAACACACACACTGAGCATTTGCAGGATTCAAATCCCTACCTATGTTATGACACTTGAGAGAGATGCATTAGCAGAGCGCACTATTGGCATCACTGGGAGATTTCTCTTCTCCTGCTATACTTTCAGGGTGCTGACATCATCAGTGTTTAGAAAGAGGAATGTACATCATGTAGTGTTTTCTTCTAGTTGCCAAAATGGACATTTTTTTCACACAGAATTGCACACACACTAACCCCCCCAAACACACACACTGAGCATTTGCAGGATTCAAATCGCTACCTATGTTATGACACTTGAGAGAGATGCATTAGCAGAGCGCACTATTCGCATCACTGGGAGATTTCTCTTCTCCTGCTATACTTACAGGGTGCTGACATCATCAGTGTTTAGAAAGAGGAATGTACATCATGTAGCGTGTTCTTCTAGTTGCCAAAAGGGACATTTTTTTCACACAGAAATGCACACACACTAACCCCCCGAAAACACACATACTGAGAATTTGCAGGATTCAAATTACAACCTATGTTATGACACTTGAGAGAGATGCATTAGCAGAGCGCACTATTCGCATCACTGGGAGATTTCTCTTCTCCTGCTATACTTACAGGGTGCTGACATCATCAGTGTTTAGAAAGAGGAATGTACATCATGTAGTGTGTTCTTCTAGTTGCCAAAAGGGACATTTTTTTCAAACAGAATTGCACACACACTAAACCCCCCCCAAACACACACACTGATCATTTGCAGGATTCAAATCCCTACCTATGTTATGACACTTGAGAGAGATGCATTAGCAGAGCGCACTATTCGCATCACTGGGAGATTTCTCTTCTCCTGCTATACTTTCAGGGTGCTAACATCATCAGTGTTTAGAAAGAGGAATGTACATTATGTAGTGTGTTCTTCTAGTTGCCAAAAGGGACATTTTTTTCACACAGAATTGCACACACGCTAACCCCCCCCCCAAACACACACACTGAGCATTTGCAGGATTCAAATCCCTACCTATGTTATGACACTTCAGAGAGATGCATTTACAGAGCGCACTATTCGCATCACTGGGAGATTTCTCTTCTCCTGCTATACTTACAGGGTGCTGACATCATCAGTGTTTAGAAAGAGTAATGTACATCATTTAGTGTGTTCTTCTACTTGCCAAAAGGGACATTTATTTCAACAGAATTGCACACACACACTAACCCCCCCCCCAAAACACACACACTGAGCATTTGCAGGATTCAAATCCCTACCTATGTTATGACACTTGAGAGAGATGCATTAGCAGAGCGCACTATTCGCATCACTGGGAGATTTCTCTTCTCCTGCTATACTTACAGGGTGCTGACATCATCAGTGTTTAGAAAGAGGAATGTACATCATGTAATGTGTTCTTCTAGTTGCCAAAAGGGACATTTCTTTCACACAGAATTGCACACACACTAACCCCCCCCCCCCAAACACACACACTGAGCATTTGCAGGATTCAAATCCCTGCCTATGTTATGACACTTAAGAGAGATGGATTAGCAGAGCGCACTATTCGCATCACTGGGAAATTTCTCTTCTCCTGCTATACTTACAGGGTGCTGACATCATCATTGTTTAGAAAGAGGAATGTACATCATGTAGTGTGTTCTTCTCGTTGCCAAAAGGGACATTTTTTTCACACAGAATTGCACACACACTAACCCCCCCCCAAAACACACACACACTGAGCATTTGCAGGTTTCATATCCCTACCTATGTTATGACACTTGAGAGAGATGCATCAGCAGAGCGCACTATTCGCATCACTGGGAGATTTCTCTTCTCCTGCTATACTTACAGGGTGCTGACATCATCAGTGTTTAGAAAGAGGAATGTACATCATGTAGTGTGTTCTTCTAGTTGCCAAAAGGGACATTTTTTTTCAAACAGAATTGCACACACACTAAACCCCCCCCAAACACACACACTGATCATTTGCAGGATTCAAATCCCTACCTATGTTATGACACTTGAGAGAGATGCATTAGCAGAGCGCACTATTCGCATCACTGGGAGATTTCTCTTCTCCTGCTATACTTACAGGGTGCTAACATCATCAGTGTTTAGAAAGAGGAATGTACATTATGTAGTGTGTTCTTCTAGTTGCCAAAAGGGACATTTTTTTCACACAGAATTGCACACACGCTAACCCCCCCCCCCAAACACACACACTGAGCATTTGCAGGATTCAAATCCCTACCTATGTTATGACACTTGAGAGAGATGCATTTACAGAGCGCACTATTCGCATCACTGGGAGATTTCTCTTCTCCTGCTATACTTACAGGGTGCTGACATCATCAGTGTTTAGAAAGAGTAATGTACATTATTTAGTGTGTTCTTCTACTTGCCAAAAGGGACATTTATTTCAACAGAATTGCACACACACACTAACACCCCCCAAAACACACACACTGAGCATTTGCAGGATTCAAATCCCTACCTATGTTATGACACTTGAGAGAGATGAATTAGCAGAGCGCACTATTCGCATCACTGGGAGATTTCTCTTCTCCTGCTATACTTACAGGGTGCTGACATCATCAGTGTTTAGAAAGAGGAATGTACATCATGTAATGTGTTCTTCTAGTTGCCAAAAGGGACATTTCTTTCACACAGAATTGCACACACAATAACCCCCCCCAAACGCACACACTGAGCATTTGCAGGATTCAAATCCCTGCCTATGTTATGACACTTAAGAGAGATGGATTAGCAGAGCGCACTATTCGCATCACTGGGAGAGTTCTCTTCTCCTGCTATACTTACAGGGTGCTGACATCATCATTGTTTAGAAAGAGGAATGTACATCATGTAGTGTGTTCTTCTCGTTGCCAAAAGGGACATTTTTTTCACACAGAATTGCACACACACTAACCCCCCCCCCCCAAAACACACACACACTGAGCATTTGCAGGTTTCATATCCCTACCTATGTTATGACACTTGAGAGAGATGCATCAGCAGAGCGCACTATTCGCATCACTGGGAGATTTCTCTTCTCCTGCTATACATACAGGGTGCTGACATCATCAGTGTTTAGAAAGAGGAATGTAAATCATGTAGTGTGTTCTTCTAGTTGCCAAAAGGGACATTTTTTTCACACAGAATTGCACACACATTAACCCCCACCCAAAACACACACACTAAGCATTTGCAGGATTCAAACCACTACCTATGTTACGACACTTGAGAGAGATGCATTAGCAGAGCGCACTATTCACATCACTGGGATGTTTCTTTTCTCCAACTATACTTATAGGGTGCTGACATCATCAGTGGTTAGAAAGAGGAATGTACATCATGTAGTGTGTTCTTCTAGTTGCCAAAAGGGACATTTTTTTCACACAGAACTGCACACACACTAACCCCACCCAAACACATACACTGAGCATTTGCATGTTTCAAATCCCTACCTATGTTATGACACTTGAGATAAATGCATTAGCAGAGCGCACTGTTCGCATCACTGGGAGATTTCTCTTCTCCTGCTATACTTACAGGGTGCTGACATCATCAGTGTTTAGAAAGAGGAATGTAAATCATGTAGTATGTTCTTCTAGTTGCCAAAAGGGACATTTTTTTCACACAGAATTGCACACACATTAACCCCCACCCAAAACACACACACTAAGCATTTGTAGGATTCAAACCACTACCTATGTTATGACACTTAAGATAGATGGATTAGCAGAGCGCACTATTCGCATCACTGGGAGATTTCTCTTCTCCTGCTATACTTACAGGGTGCTGACATCATCATTGTTTAGAAAGAGGAATGTACATCATGTAGTGTGTTTTTCTCGTTGCCAAAAGGGACATTTTTTTCACACAGAATTGCACACACACTAACCCCTCCCCCCCAAAACACACACACACTGAGCATTTGCAGGTTTCATATCCCTACCTATGTTATGACACTTGAGTGAGATGCATTAGCAGAGCGCACTATTCGCATCACTGGGAGATTTCTCTTCTCCTGCTATACATACAGGGTGCTGACATCATCAGTGTTCAGAAAGAGGAATGTAAATCATGTAGTGTGTTCTTCTAGTTGCCAAAAGGGACATTTTTTCACACAGAATTGCACACACATTAACCCCCACCCAAAACACACACACTAAGCATTTGCAGGATTCAAACCACTACCTATGTTATGACACTTGAGAGAGATGCATTAGCAGAGCGCGCTATTCACATCACTGGGAGGTTTTTCTTCTCCAACTATACTTATAGGGTGCTGACATCATCAGTGGTTAGAAAGAGGAATGTACATCATGTAGTGTGTTCTTCTAGTTGCCAAAAGGAACATTTTTTTCACACAGAACTGCACACACACTAACCCCACCCAAACACACACACTGAGCATTTGCAGGTTTCAAATCCCTACCTATGTTATGACACTTGAGATAAATGCATTAGCAGAGTGCACTATTCGCATCACTGGGAGATTTCTCTTCTCCTGCTATACTTACAGGGTGCTGACATCATCAGTGTTTAGAAAGAGGAATGTACATCATGTAGTGTGTTCTTCTAGTTGCCAAAAGGGACATTTTATTCACACAGAATTGCACATACATTAACCCCCACCTCAAACACACACACTAAGCATTTGCAGCATTCAAACCACTACCTATGTTATGACACTTGAGAGAGATGCATTAGCAGAGCACACTATTCACATCACTGGGAGGTTTCTCTTCTCCTACTTTACTTATATGGTGCTAACATCATCAGTGTTTAGAAAGAGAAATGTACATCATGTAGTGTGTTCTTCTAGTTGCCAAAAGGGACACTTTTTTCACACACACTAACCCCCCCAAACACACAAACTGAGCATTTGCAGGATTCAAACCCCTATCTATGTTTTGACTCTGGAGAGAGATGCATTAGCAGAGCGCACTATTCGCACACTAGGAGATTTCTCTTCTCCTGCTATACTTACAGGGTGCTGACATCATCATTGTTTAGAAAGAGGAATGTACATCATGTAGTGTGTTTTTCTCGTTGCCAAAAGGGACATTTTTTTCACACAGAATTGCACACACACTAACCCCTCCCCCCCAAAACACACACACACTGAGCATTTGCAGGTTTCATATCCCTACCTATGTTATGACACTTGAGTGAGATGCATTAGCAGAGCGCACTATTCGCATCACTGGGAGATTTCTCTTCTCCTGCTATACATACAGGGTGCTGACATCATCAGTGTTCAGAAAGAGGAATGTAAATCATGTAGTGTGTTCTTCTAGTTGCCAAAAGGGACATTTTTTCACACAGAATTGCACACACATTAACCCCCACCCAAAACACACACACTAAGCATTTGCAGGATTCAAACCACTAACTATTTTATGACACTTGAGATAAATGCATTAGCAGAGTGCACTGTTCGCATCACTGGGAGATTTCTCTTCTCCTGCTATACTTACAGGGTGCTGACATCATCAGTGTTTAGAAAGAGGAATGTAAATCATGTAGTATGTTCTTCTAGTTGCCAAAAGGGACATTTTTTTCACACAGAATTGCACACACATTAACCCCCACCCAAAACACACACACTAAGCATTTGCAGGATTCAAACCACTACCTATGTTATGACACTTAAGATAGATGGATTAGCTGAGCGCACTATTCACATCACTGGGAGATTTCTTTTCTCCTGCTATACTTACAGGGTGCTGACATCATCATTGTTTAGAAAGAGGAATGTACATCATGTAGTGTGTTTTTCTCGTTGCCAAAAGGGACATTTTTTTCACACAGAATTGCACACACACTAACCCCTCCCCCCCAAAACACACACACACTGAGCATTTGCAGGTTTCATATCCCTACCTATGTTATGACACTTGAGTGAGATGCATTAGCAGAGCGCACTATTCGCATCACTGGGAGATTTCTCTTCTTCTGCTATACATACAGGGTGCTGACATCATCAGTGTTCAGAAAGAGGAATGTAAATCATGTAGTGTGTTCTTCTAGTTGCCAAAAGGGACATTTTTTCACACAGAATTGCACACACATTAACCCCCACCCAAAACACACACACTAAGCATTTGCAGGATTCAAACCACTACCTATGTTATGACACTTGAGAGAGATGCATTAGCAGAGCACGCGATTCACATCACTGGAAGTTTTTTCTTCTCCAACTATACTTATAGGGTGCTGACATCACCAGTGTTTAGTAAGAGGAATGTACATCATGTAGTGTGTACTTCTAGTTGCCAAAAGGGACACTTTTTTCACACACACTAACCCGCACCCCAAACACACACACTGAGCATTTGCAGGATTCAAACCACTACCTATGTTATGACAATTGAAAGAGATGCACTAGCAGAGCACGCTATTCACATCACTGGCAGATTCTTCTTCTCCTTCTATACTTATAGGGTGCTGACATCACCAGTGTTTAGAAAGAGGAATGTACATCATGTAGTGTGTACTTCTAGTTGCCAAAAGGGACATTTTTTTCATCCAGAATTGCACACACACTAAACCCCCCAAAACACACACACTGAGCATTTACAGGATTCAACCCCCTACCTATGTTATGACACTTGAGAGAAATGCATTAGCAGAGCACACAATTCACATCACTGAGACGTTTCTTTTCTCCTGCTATACTTATAGGGTGCTGACATCATCAGTGTTTAGAAGGAGGAATGTACATCATGTAGTGTGCTCTTCTAGTTGCCAAAAGGGACATTTCTTTCACACAGACTTGCATACACACTATACCCCCCCGCAAACACAGACACTGAGCATTTGCAGGATTCAGACCCCTACCTATGTCATGGCACTTGAAAGAAATGCATTAGCAGAGCACGCTATTCGCATCACTGGGAGGTTTCTCTTCTCCTGCTATACTTATAGGGTGCTGACATCATCAGTGATTAGAAAGAGGAATGTACATCATGTAGTGTGTTCTTCTAGTTGCCAAAAGGGACATTTCTTTCACACAGAATTGCACACACACTAACCCCCCCCCCGAAACACACACACTGAGCATTTGCAGCATTCAAATCCCTACCTATGTTATGACACTGGAGAGAGATGCATTAGCAGAGCACGCTATTCGCATCACTGGGAGGTTTCTCTTCTCCTGCTATATTTATAGGGTGCTGACATCATCAGTGTTTAGAAAAAGGAATGTACATCATGTAGTGTGTTCTTCTAGTTGCCAAAAGGGACATTTCTTTAACAAAGAATTGCACACACACTAAATCCCCCCCCCAAACACATACACTGAGCATTTGCAGGATTCATACCCCTACCTATGTTATGACACTTGAGAAAAATGCATTAGCAGAGCGAGCTATTCGCATCAATGGGAGGTTTCTCTTCTCCTGCTATACTTATAGGGTGCTGACATCATCAGTGTTTAGAAAGAGGAATGTACATTATGTAGTGTGTTCTTCTAGTTGCCAAAAAGGGACATTTTTTCACACAGAATTGCACACACACTAAACCCCCCCCAAACACACACACTGAGCATTTGCAGGATTGAAACCCCTACCTATGTTATGACACTTGGGAGAGATGCATTAGCAGAGCAGGCTATTCGCATCACTGGGAGGTTTCTCTTCTCCTGCTATACTTATAGAGTGCTGACATCATCATTGTTTAGAAAGAGGAATGTACATCATGTAGTGTGTTCCTATAGTTGCCAAAAGGGACATTTATTTCACACAGAATTGTACACACACACACACACCCACACTGAGCATTTGCAGGATTCAAATCCCTACCTATGTTATGACACTGGAGAGAGATGTATTAGCAGAGAGCGCTATTCACATCACTGGGAGGTTTCTCTTCTCCTGCTATACATATAGGGTGCTGACATCATCAGTGTTTAGAAAGAGGAATGCACATCATGTAGTGTGTTCTTCTAGTTGCCAAAAGGGACATTTTTTTCACACAGAATTGCATACACAGACACACTGAGCATTTTGCAGGATTCAAATCCCTACCTATGTTATGACACTGGAGAGAAATGTATTAGCAGAGCGTGCTATTCGCATCACTGGGAGGTTTCTCTTCTCCTGCTATACTTATAGGGTGCTGAGATCATCAGTGTTTAGAAAGAGGAATGTACATCATGTAGTGTGTTCTTCTAGTTGCCAAAAGGGGCATTTTTTTCACACAGAATTGCACGCACACTAACCCCCCCAAAACACACACACTGAGAATTTGCATGATTCAAATCCCTACCTATGTTATGACCCTTGAGAGAGATGCATTAGCAGAGTGCACTATTCGCATCACTGGGAGATTTCTCTTCTCCTGTTATACTTACAGGGTGCTGACATCATCAGTGTTTAGAAAGAGGAATGTACATCATGTAGTGTGTTCTTCTAGTTGCCAAAAGGGACATTTTTTTCACACAGAATTGCACACACACTAACCCCCCCCCAAACACACACACTGAGCATTTGCAGGATTCAAATCCCTGCCTATGTTATGACACTTGAGAGAGATGCATTAGCAGAGCGCACTATTCGCATCACTGGGAGATTTCTCTTCTCCTGCTATACTTATAGGGTGCTGACATCATCAGTGTTTAGAAAGAGGAATGTACATCATGTAGTGTGTTCTTCTAGTTGCCAAAAGGGACATTTTTTCACACAGAATTGCACACACACTAACACCCCCCAAACACACACACTGAGCATTTGCAGGATTCAAATCCCTACCTATGTTATGACACTTGAGAGGGATGCATTAGCAGAGCACTATTGGCATCACTGGGAGATTTCTCTTCTCCTGCTATACTTTCAGGGTGCTGACATCATCAGTGTTTAGAAAGAGGAATGTACATCATGTAGTGTTTTCTTCTAGTTGCCAAAATGGACATTTTTTTCACACAGAATTGCACACACTAACCCCCCCCAAACACACACACACTGAGCATTTGCAGGATTCAAATCCCTACCTATGTTATGACACTTGAGAGAGATGCATTAGCAGAGCGCACTATTCGCATCACTGGGAGATTTCTCTTCTCCTGCTATACTTACAGGGTGCTGACATCATCAGTGTTTAGAAAGAGGAATGTACATCGTGTAGCGTTTTCTTCTAGTTGCCAAAAGGGACATTTTTTTCACACAGAAATGCACACACACTAACCCCCCGAAAACACACATACTGAGAATTTGCAGGATTCAAATTACAACCTATGTTATGACACTTGAGAGAGATGCATTAGCAGAGCGCACTATTCGCATCACTGGGAGATTTCTCTTCTCCTGCTATACTTACAGGGTGCTGACATCATCAGTGTTTAGAAAGAGGAATGTACATCATGTAGTGTGTTCTTCTAGTTGCCAAAAGGGACATTTTTTTCAAACAGAATTGCACACACACTAAACCCCCCCCAAACACACACACTGATCATTTGCAGGATTCAAATCCCTACCTATGTTATGACACTTGAGAGAGATGCATTAGCAGAGCGCACTATTCGCATCACTGGGAGATTTCTCTTCTCCTGCTATACTTACAGGGTGCTAACATCATCAGTGTTTAGAAAGAGGAATGTACATTATGTAGTGTGTTCTTCTAGTTGCCAAAAGGGACATTTTTTTCACACAGAATTGCACACACGCTAACCCCCCCCCAAAACACACACTGAGCATTAGTAGTATTCAAATCCCTACCTATGTTATGACACTTGAGAGAGATGCATTAGCGGAGCGCACTATTCGCATCACTGGGAGATTTCTCTTCTCCTACTATACTTACAGGGTGCTGACATCATCAGTGTTTAGAAAGAGTAATGTACATCATTTAGTGTGTTCTTCTACTTGCCAAAAGGGACATTTATTTCAACAGAATTGCACACACACACTAACACCCCCCAAAACACACACACTGAGCATTTGCAGGATTCAAATCCCTACCTATGTTATGACACTTGAGAGATGCATTAGCAGAGCACTATTCGCATCACTGGGAGATTTCTCTTCTCCTGCTATACTTACAGGGTGCTGACATCATCAGTGTTTAGAAAGAGGAATGTACATCATGTAATGTGTTCTTCTAGTTGCCAAAAGGGACATTTCTTTCACACAGAATTGCACACACACTAACCCCCCCCCCAAACACACACACTTAGCATTTGCAGGATTCAAATCCCTGCCTATGTTATGACACTTAAGAGAGATGGATTAGCAGAGCGCACTATTCGCATCACTGGGAGATTTCTCTTCTCCTGCTATACTTACAGGGTGCTGACATCATCATTGTTTAGAAAGAGGAATGTACATCATGTAGTGTGTTCTTCTCGTTGCCAAAAGGGACATTTTTTTCACACAGAATTGCACACACACTAACCCCCCCCCCCAAAACACACACACACTGAGCATTTGCAGGTTTCATATCCCTACCTATGTTATGACACTTGAGAGAGATGCATCAGCAGAGCGCACTATTCGCATCACTGGGAGATTTCTCTTCTCCTGCTATACTTACAGGGTGCTGACATCATCATTGTTTTTTTTGGGTGCAAGATTTTCCATTGCCAAAAATTTTCCAAAACAAATTGCACAAAAACCCCCCCAAAAAAAAAAGGGGGGATTAAAAAATTA